>NW_023602687.1:0-11031 GCF_014898055.3 Talpa occidentalis
TGGGACCCATGCATTTTAGCAGTTAAAACACCTTATGCAGTGCATATATAAGCAATGTAAAGGTGTCTTTTAAATGAAATCTTCATATGGAATCCCAGTTTATAAAACAAATAAAGCAGAACTCCTCTAGCTAAAGAGGGAATTAGGGTCTCAGAACCCTCCCTGGGGCTCTGATGAACCAGTTAAAAAACACTGATGTAATCTGACCCCCTTCATTTGCCTGAAGAGGTAAATGAGTTGACAAGATCAAAGGCTCAATCAGAGCCTGAGCTAGCATGGAGAACCAGGTTTCCTCCTCCTCAGTGCCTTTCTGCACAGACATTGCTGGGACATGAAGGCTTATTCTCCAAGAAAGGGGGTGTCTCTGATCCTCAGACTTCTGGAATAAAATAATAACTAATGTTTAGTCCATCTTCCAGGGTCCCAGGCCCATCTGCACAATAATACAATAGTCACTGGGTGCCAGTACTAGTGTTACTTATTATTATTCTATTTTCACATGGATGGTGGGACTTAGAGCAGGGAGCCGCTGTGCTGAGCCACAGATGAGAGGCCACAATGGTCCCATGCAGCTGGAGGCATTCACTACATTTTAACAGGGAAAGATGGCCTGACTAACACATAATTCCAGAAAACTTTCCCCAGGCCCTACAACATAAATGCATGTTGGCCCTTGAGTCCCTATTTTACTCAGTACAAGTTTGTGTCACAGTCAGTTCTAGTTGGGCCATAATGTGTCTCAGTGTGTAAGTGACACCTTAAAAACAGCTGGGGCACTCCCCGGTGGCGCAGCGGTTGAGCGCTGGGTTGCGAAGACCGGCCTCTGCGCGCCGGTTCATGCCCCTGCTCCCGGCCAAGGGAGGTCCCACATGCGCGCAGACCTCTCCTGCCGCCCGCTGCTCCCTCACAGTGTACTTCGGTCCTTCTGCCTGCTCTGCTCCCAGCGCTGGCTCGGTGAATTCTCTCACCCTCCCGCGCTTCTGACTGTACCCAGTGCAGTAATAAAACAAAAAAAAAACAACAAACAAACCAGCAACAAATAAATAAAGCATGCCCTCTATAAAAAAAAAAAAAAAAAAAAAAGTGAACAGCTGGCTTCCAGCAGAGCCCAGCAGCCAGCAGGAGCAGCACTGTGCTCAGTGCCTTCCCACTGGACAGAAGAGCAGGCCATGGTCTCCATTCCTCATGGGCCATGATATACTTGCTGAATATCAGTTACCATGGGCACAGGTGCCTGAACACTTACTAAAAATTGTGTTTTCCTCGAGCTCATGTAAAATGTAAAAAATGGGAAGTTGAGTTTTCAGAACCTAACTCAAGAAAACTACCAAACTGACCTTTAAAAATGAACTGAACGTTGCTTGAAGAATAGTCGTCAATTTGTTTTTGACATTTGTTCCTTTACAGATATGACCCTTAAATTATTCAGGCTTACCAGCTCCAAAATGGAATAATAATGATCCCCGCTTTGGGTCTGTAAACCTCTCTTACAGTTTCCATGGATTTTGACTAAGAAAAGTATTCAGAAGAGTTTTTGGAATTGCCAGTCTCAAAAAAACAAGTTACTTCTTTTTATGGTGAGGGAGAAAAAAAATCTCTTTTGAGAATTTTTCCCCCCAAACTGACCTTTCCATGACTACATGGTCTGCACTGATGCTCCATCTGTGATTTGAAAATTTCTCAAAAAGAAATTTCAATTTAAAGTAATTTCAGATGACTAAGGCTTCCAGAAGACGGAAAAGTCTAAAAGCCTCCTGGACAGCACAAGCCTGCGGGCTACAGAAGGGAACTTTCCTTTGATCCTGATTTCAGGTTCGCCCTCAGCATTATCTCCTCGCCTGTTGTCCAAAGTCCTCTACCTTTCTGGCTTTCTATCCATAGAAAATAAACCTCCAAACTCCACCAGGAGCAGGAAGAGGCAGGGCCTGACTGTGTAGGGTGAAAGGTGAGGAACCAAGGGAGAGAGCACACGCTGTTGTCTAGCAAGACTTCATCGGCCCCTGTTTTTATACCCACTCCCCATGCACATGTACACACACGCGCACACACAACTTGCCGCTTCTGCAGAATGTGGTGTCTCCCTGGAGTTGTCTATAAACAGCAAATTGCTTTCTTTGGCCCCAACAACTTCACCCCTACCAGCACTTAGGCATAATCCTGTCTGCAAAGAACCTAATCATCTCTCCATTCACTTTCTCCATCATATATTGTAACGGAAGTTACAGATGGCTCCCAATTTACCCCCTGCCCCCATCCCTTACACCCTTATAACCCTTCCTCCTTCCCACTCCCTCTGAACCTCAGAAACCTCCCTTGGTTTATTAGGGTCCTCAGTTTTTATAACACTTCTGTGCAAAGCCACATAGGATATTTCTTAGTGACCATTAATTTATCTCCCACAGGATAGAAATAGGCAGCAGATGCTTATTTTGTAGATGTAATATCCAAATTACTAGTAAAGACTTCACCAAAGTCTCACAGTGCTATGACCAGCAGGAAGGGACCCTGGTCCTTGCACAATCCTCCTGGCTCCTGCCATGCAGTTATTTGCCATTTCCCTAATACTCCGAGTCTAAAAGCAGTCTTCTAAAATCTGCTTTAAAATTCATTGTCTCATTAGACATAGTGCTTCGTGGAACACCTGGTAGCCCCAGCACGTGATGTGGTGCCTCAGACATGCTAAAGGCTCCGTGATGTCTAATGAGTGAACAAGCACATCTGCATGGGAAACATGAGGATGATTTGGCCTCCTTGTGGGTCTTCCCTTTTTCTTAAAGATTTATTTAAGACGCATAGAAGGTCTCCTCCAAAAAACAGTGTTGGTTATTTGCAAATCACAATAGATGTCGATATTAATAGAGCATCTGCCTGCTCCTGTGTCACCTTTTCCTGTGTGTTTCCTCAGGGTGGCATCCTAGCACACCTGGCGTGGGGCTATGTTATGCCCCCACCATACAGGTCAGGTGAAGGCCACAGCTAGTCCACACACCCACTGTATATGAAGCAGGATGCTCTCCAGGACTGTCTGGCCAGATAGTCAGACAGTAACCCCCGCACTACAACCGCATCACAGAATTCCCATCTAGGTTTGCAAAGACCTGTATGAATACCATGGCCACTGCAATAGTTTTAATTTAGTAATTTCTTCCTGGAGCTTTCTGATAAAATAATACTCTTTATAGTACTCTCCTTAGACACATAGTGTCCCTATCTCAACTCTGAGCTATGAAATGATTAGTATTAATGTCTTCTTGATTCCAGAGTCCCTGTCCCTTCCCCTGTGAGGCAACTAGTTGCCTTTTGTTCTCTGATTAGTCTTGGGGTAGGGAGATTTTTCTCTCTCATGCAGCTATCAGGGCCCTGGGATGTCTTCTCTGAAGAAGTGATGAGGCAGGGGAATCAGCGTTATCACTGGTATGAAGAGATCCCTTCTTTGGGAACTACTAGAAATAAGCCCTCCAGTAGAGAAGTAAGCATGTTGTTAGTGTCTGAGGCTCCCTCCCTTATTCAAACATCCCTACCTATTTATTCCCCCAAATACACGTCAAAAGGCCTTCTGATCCAGCATGAGGTCCAAGCTTACTTTATGGAATTGGGATACTTTTTCCCTAATGGCAGCTTTACCCCCTTGCTGAAATCAGGCTCTATAGGCTCTGTAGGCTTCAAAGCTCAATAATCTGGCTAAAGACCTTTCTTCATGTGTAACAAAATGCATCCAGAGTTGTAAGCCACACAGTTATAGGTGCTCGTTTATTTTGTGGGGGATTTTCCAACTTTCTTGAGGTATAATTAACGTGGGACAGAGTTTAAGTATAAGATATACAATAAGAAGGTTTGGTGTCAAGTATGTATTTGAACACTGCATATTTATAAGAGTACGTGAAAGTGAAATTGCAAGAAATCCTAATTAATCATCCAAATCCTTCAACATGTCAGTGTAAATGGCATTTTCCAAGTAAAATATAACCTTCATTTTTTTAAAGGGTGATTTATTTATTTCTTTAATGAAAACTGAACTATGATTATGGCATGTTATTTGCCTTCTAAAAAAAATATAGCTTTCTAATAAAAGAAAGTCTTTTTATTCTTTTTATTTCATTGTTATTCCTTTCTCTTTCTCTGGATAGAGGGCACATATTTGCTGAGAACTGAAATCCAGCAGACTTCCTCAGGTTTTAGTGCAAGTTAATTTTGCCGTACTCTGAGATATTGGTGGAAGAGTTTGCAAGCACTTGGTACTCAGCAGAATCTTATCTAAAATGTCATCTTTATTGATCCTAAGGCTGACTGTTCCAAACTGTGATCCCACACCATTGAATTGTTTAAACAATAGTGTATTAGTATGCACATAAAAATACAGTCAATCAGTTCTCAAGATCTATAAAAGAGAAAATGCATTAACCTTAAAAAAAATTCTTGATGGCAGCATCAGAAAATCGAAAACCAGGGATAATGTCTTGATTCAGAGATTTTAAATCTGATAACTGGTGTGTCATCATTTATTTTCACATTTGAAGACTTTGCTTGTGCTTATAGGTTTCCTATTATCTACAGATAAAATGCATTAAATATAGATAATTAAGCATTTATATTAATTGACTTTCAAACAGTGAGAAAACTGGAGGGATTATTTGCACTAGCTGATCTAACCTCGGGGAGAGCCTCCGATATTGCTGTGTTTGCTCTGGCCCCTTCTGTTATTACTATTAACAAATTTCAAAGTGGATGAGGCTGAAACTTTATAAATAAATCATTGTCTGAAAGACAATTTCATTTCACTAGAAATGACTTTTTGTGTGAAGAAGAGTAAAAATGTAATTTGGACCCCTGTCCAGATGCTCTTAGTCTAGTAACAGAGAATGGTTTTGTTTGTTAATTCATCCTTTTAGAGTTTCTGAAGCCAGTCTTTAAATAGAGCAATTTAGCATTTGGGGGAAAAACAAACCCTGCACTATCCAAGAATATAATTGAAAATTACCCTATACCCATGCACAATAATTACCTTTCAAAACATTTCCCATTGCTTGACATCATAGTGGTAATTGCTTAATGATAATATAATTTCATTACGTAGGGATTACAATGGCAAAATGATGTAAGTTGGAAGCTTTGAAAATTAAGTTATAATGAAAACAAACCTTTTATGCAAGTTTAAAGCACTTATTTCAATGTAAAATTATACATAATATCACCCAATTTTTGTACTAATGTCATTGTTGGTAGGATTTTTAAATTCATCCATTTAAAGCTTTAGTGCTAAAACCCACAAAGCCTGCCTTAGTCCCATGTTTATAATGCATGAGGTTCCAGTTTATAGTGATATGTATTGGAACAAATGCATTTATATAGCAGTTATAGCTTCAGTTTGTGTGCATTGTGTAGCAAAACCTCTACGAATGAATTGGATCCACCTCAATCCCTTTGCAGTTAGGTGAAAAAGACCCATGGTCCATTACAATGGTTATTTCCATCTTGAAAAATTCCTGACTAGTTGTACAATATTTTGAGTGTTCTAATTTAATAGCACCAGTTTAAATTTTTATCTTTTTGGAAAGTATAGGCACATACTGCATTGAGCAATTGTATACCATGTAACAGAATTTCCCCCACTGCGTGGATGGAGTATGAACAAGACATCAGATTACAGACCACCGAGATTGTTTTATTCATAATCATTTACCTCAGTGAGACGTAGTTTTACCATTATGCCTGATGGAGAAATTAGTTTTCTTTCTGAAAAACATGATCTATGGTGAAAGAACTGGTTTGTTTGTTTGTTTGTTTGTTTGTTTGTTTTAAGATAAATTCATCACAATGGCCTGTGTAAAACTAGCTGGGAGCTTTGTATTTCATATCAGTCCATTCTAAGTATTTTGGTAGTGAAAAATCAAACATTCAGTTTCTGGGTAAGGACTAAGGTATGAACCCCCACTGGTCTGACTTAGCCATCTTGTGCTTTCCACCATGATGATGATAACTATGGGTGTGTGTGCTAAGTGTCATTTTCTCATAGTTACTATCCTTACTTTACATATGAGTAAGATGAGGCTCAAAATGGTGAATTTCCCCAGGGTTTCACATCTGTGTCTGGCTGATTGCGTTGCTAAATGTCACACTGATTACCTCTATGAAGCCTTTCCTTTGTACTTTAAGCTTTATCAATGTTCTTGTTCTGATTTGCTAAAAAAAAAAAAGAAGAAGAAAATTATAGCCTATGGTTTATGACTTCTTTTTATATCTTTCTATCACTTACACCTTTAATGATAATAGTAACCACTATTTATTGAACAATTGCTGTGTGCACTGTACTATGCCTGCTACCCAATGTTCACTATATTCTTCCACAAAATCCTATAAAATAGTCATTGTTATTCTTATTTTATAAATGAAAAACCAAAGGTCCAGTAAGGTAAAATAACCTATAATTAGACTAATCCTATTCAGGTAATAAACCAAAAAGTTTCCATCCATCTCCAATTTTTCACTCTTTTCCATGTTTAAGTTCCCAGGTTTGTCAGGTTCTAGAGGCCAGCAGTGCTAGATCTCAGCCAGTCTGCAATTGCAACTCCCAGTTTAACTCCTTACAATCTTTAGTAGCTGCTTTTGTTTCGTGTGTGTGTGTGTGTGTGTGTGTGTGACCTCCAACTAGACTGTCACATCCACAACTAGACTGCTCAATCACATAGCAGGCACACAATAGTTACTTATTGATAAACTGATTTTGTTCTGTTCTCTGCAGTAGGTGAGATAAAAAAGGGATGATGGATTGAATATCTGAAAGTAAAGGAAGTGCACACTCTTCTTTGATGTGCTTGATGTGGAGACGTGACCTAAAGGGACTCATCTTCAATATGTAGCAGCCACTTGAAAAGCATTCTCAACCTCTCCTACCTAGAGGGAGAGGGGGAGGCAGAGCCTGGGGAATCACTCTTAAGGTGACAGTAGAAAATGAAGAAAGGCAGCCTGCCTTCTCTGAGGTCCTGTTCTTAAACTGTACAGGGCCCTCAGGTCAGCTACCACTAATAACGAGGGCGTTAGCAAAGACCTGTCATACTTCAAGGACATAGACCACTGCAGCCAAGAGTCACAGAAGCTCATCAAAGGCACTGCAGGCATCATTGGCTTTGGTCCCCTGTCTTACGCAGGGTGCATCTACAAAAGCTTGCACGAGTGACTGCCCCTGCTTCATCGCCCCCACCCCCACCCCCAGAGTCCACATCCCATTTCCTGATCAGCTCTAATGTTTAGAAAATTCTTCCTTGTGTTAAACCCAAATCCGGCTCCATGTAACTTCTACCCATTGGTCTTACTGTTTCCTCTTGGAACCCCACTGAATCTTCTCTCTCATTTGCCACCCTCTATCTCTTTAAAGCCAGCAGGGCTGCTGTGACCTCCATCAAGCTTTCTCTCCTCTGGAGTGAATAAACCTGGTTCCTTTGGGCTTAATTGGACTTTTTGCCTCTGCTTGTCCACGTGGACTTTTTCATCTTTGTCAGTGGTTTTTGGAATATGCTTGTTTCCAAACCTAATTTCTGTTAATGTAGGATGCCTTTACAATTTTTTATTCTTTTCCATCTTTAAATTTCCATAATATACTAGCTCCCAAATGAACATGTTATACCACCTTTTGAACAAAATCATCAAGCACGGTGTGGCAAAAAGAACACAGAAGCAAGTTTAAGCTTCCTCCCTTACACTGCTTCTGACTCACCTAGGGACCTCAGGTGAGCTGTTTAACTTTGCAGTCCGCTTTCCGAATCCATGAAATGGGCACGATAATTCCCACCTATCACAGGATTGTGAGAGTCAAACCAAGTAGTGCTTGGGAAGGTGCTTTCTAAACCACTGATGTTTTAGTAAGCATAGCAGACGCTTCATTGCTCAGTCAGGCTCCACTTTTCAAGACTGCCAGCACTGCGTGCAACTTACAAGAGCATCAGCTGACCGCCTGGTCTGCCTGCATCAATGCACACTCCTGAGAAACATGGTGTGTTTCTGATATCATCACATCCCTAACACCTAGCTCAGTGCCTGGTGCAGGAAGGGGTCACTTTCAATGCTTTTGAATATTTAGGAGGATGGGCAGAGGAATGGCTATGCTGTGGTTTCAACCCCGCCCCCTTCACCCCTTCGCCTTGTTTCCTTGAGCTTAACTCCAGTTTGTCACCATCCTGACGCTGCCCATGTACCAGCATGGTCTGAATTTGGCAGAAGTCCCACCACCACCACAATCCCTTACTTGGAGCAGTGACACTTAAGATCACAAGCATTGCTGCACAATCATTTATTCACCCTTTCAAAAAATATTGTTTACTGAGCCTCTATGATGTGCCAACCCTGCTCTTTGCCCACCCTCCAAGCCCAGGTTTGCTTTTCTTTGGTCCTCAGTAGCCTGGGCTAGGACAGAGAAAGAAGTGTTGTCTTAATCATCCCCTTCCCCTTGGGCCTGCTTAGACCTTCAACTTGGGAAGGTCTTTACCTCCCAGCCTCTGAACTCTTATTATTTGGATATTCAGAAGTGTCTAGAAGGTTCTCATTTCCTGGTGATGGCATCAAATTCCAAAGTACTTACCACAACACTGGGCATATAATAGGTGTTAGGAAAGATCTTAGAAAACATTTTTTTCATTGCATGCTATTTGTTAGACACCAACCAAACCTTACTAGTATCTTGGACAGTAAGAGTTCTCTTCATCCAGATCACCTAAATGACTCTCACCAGATAAAATCATCAAGCCAAAGGTCATGTTCCCAGCAAATATGACAGACCTTAACTACCGCTAATAAAGAAAACACAGGCTGACACTGTGTTTTCCTCATGTGTTCTATGCTTTTTGTATCTCACATTTCTAAACAACATTATTATTTTAATTTTTTTTTTTTTTTTTTTTATAAATTTTATTGTTATATTCCCCATACAATCTGCCGCCCCCCATTCTGACCCCAATCCCTCCCCCTCCCGCCCCCGCCCCCCTAAAAGTGTCTCTGGTTCATAGTTTTTGTTGATTTTGATTTTCACTTTCTTATAGTTTTTCATTTTCCTGGTCCCTTATTTAAGTTTTCTAGATTCCTGCTATGAGTGAGACCATCGGTATTTTTCTTTTTCTTTTGGCTTATTTCGCTGAGCATGATCCCTTCCAGCGCCATCCATGTTGCAGCAAATTGCATGTGTTTATCTTTTTGAAATGCTGAGTAATATTCCATGGTATATTGTACCACATCTTCTTGATCCAGTCATCTATTTTTGGGCATTTGGGTTGTTTCCAAAGCTTAGCTATTGTAAACAGTGCTGCTATAAACATGGGGGTGCAGGTGTTCTTTGGAATTGATGTTTCTGTGTTCCTTTGGGTAAATACCTAGGAGTGGAATTGCTGGGTCATATGGAAGCTCTATGTTTAGTAGGTCCAGAAATCTCCCACAGCTTTCCACAGTGGTTGGACCAGTTTGCACTCCACCAACAGTGCAGAAGAGTTCCTTTTCTCCACACCCTCGCCAACATTTGTTGTTGCTAGTTTTTTAATATGTGCCATTCTCACTGGTGTAAGATGGTATCTCATGGTAGTTTTGATTTGCATTTCCCTGTGACAAGTGATGTTGAACATTTTTTCATATGCCTGTTGGCCATTTGCATTTCCTCTTCAGAGAAGTTTTTTTAAGCTCTTCTGCCCATTTTTTGACTGATTATTTTCTTTGTTGTTGTTGAGTCTCATCAGCTCTTTGCAGATTTTTGTGATCAGTCCTTTATCATTAGTGTTGGGTGACAAAACAACATTATTATTTTAATTCTGTTTATTTGGTAGCCTTTTTGGATCGATAGGTGAGGACTGAGTCTGTGATATCATTTTAATTTGTCCTGTTTTGCATGTGTACAGCTCTGGCTGTGAAGAAGTCGGAACTAAGATCATTGAATTTTGAATCCTGCTCCAATTTCCCTAATCCGAATTAGCATAACTCTGAATTCTTTGGCCCCCCCCCTTCTTGCTCCTCCCTGCCAATCTCCATTCCAATTTTTCTTATCCTTTGTAGCAAAGCTGCCCTTGCAGTCTCTGTTTCTCCTCCACCACGCTGTACTGTAGAGCTCTCCGCCCGTCTGCAGCATTTCTCTTCTCCAGCGTCAATATCCTGCCCACTTTAAGAAAATCTCTCGGGAGAGATGGTGATTCCCACTTCGTTGCCCTTCCGGTTTTGCAATTTGGGAATGTCCGGCCAGCAGCTAACCTGTCTGTGGTTCCCCTTCCACAGGTGAAGACGACGTGAGTGTGGAAGAGGACGAGGAGGTGCTACTCTACTGTATGACCCATGTTGAACTGTTACTTTGACCCCAGACAGGGAAATACTATGAGTTGGTGTAATCCCTCCTTTCAGAGCAAGGAGTGCCTTCCCCACCCCCAGGCAGAGCCAAGGGCAGTTGTGACTCTGCGGAGTTGGCACCTCAGTGTGTGTGTTGTGTGTGTCAGCAGGCCTGCAGAATCAAAAGTAACGAGAGAGATGAACTCATTTTTGTAAATAGTTTCAATGTTAAGAATACCTACATTCATTTTGTAGATGCGTGTGATTTTTTGGGAAATGTGAAAGAATTAATACAGATGTGATTTTAGGACTTTGAATTGGTTCTCATTTGTTGGTTCTCATACTGTACATGTAATTTTCTTATTTCATATAATTTATGTGAACAAATTAAGAGTTATTAAATTCAAATTTTGCGCAGTGTTAATCTGTAAATGATGGCTTGATACACAGAAATGTATTCTTGTTTAAAAGATATCTGGCTATAACCTTTTATTTTACTACCTATTTGTATTGAAAATAAAGTATGATGGTCAGACGAATACCTTTTCAACTGCTTCTTTTTATTCACCACACTTTCTTTACCAGAATATTCCTCCTAGATGGTACTTTTCTCCTTAGATTCTTACAAAGGAAACTCCATGAACTGGTCAGATTTTTGAACACATTTATTGGCACTGGCCCCACCACTTCCATGTTATCATAGTTTACCCAGAGTTTGCCATAGATCAGAACAGTGTTAGT
>NW_023602689.1:0-11015 GCF_014898055.3 Talpa occidentalis
GCTCGCACTGCGCGTGGGAACTACCACGTGCAAATGGAGGCACTAGGAGGGGAAGGGCCGTGGGTTGCAGGCTGGCGGGGTTGCCTGAGACTAGAGACGTCCCACGTGGGTGCTGAGGGGACTGTCAGCCAGCGAGTCTTGTAAAGTCAACCTATTTTTTAAGGTGTTTTTTCTTTATGCACACAAGAGCTGGGGGCCAGGCCACAGGTGCAGGGCGTGAGACCATTCACCAGAGACAGAGCAGGGAGCAGAACAGGCAGACAGACCGAAGACACTGCTGAGGGGAGCAGCAGGCGAGCCAGGAGAGGTCTGCTGCGCCATGTGGGTTGCTCCCTGGCTGGGGATCGAACTCATGCTGCAGAGGCTGCAGATGGCTTCATAGTGCGGTGCTCAACCCCTGGCGCCACCAGGGAGGCCCCAACCTGTCCCCTCTTGTCCACCGGCACCCTCGTCTCTCCACTCCTTCACTGGGTCCTGAGTCATTCTGTCTTCGTCCTCGGTCCCCCATCACTCACTCACCGTCACAGTGACGGTCACACATGGTCAGCCCAGCCACTCAGGCCATGTGACGGCGGCGGGGAGGGTGGGGCGTCCCTGGGGTGAGGGGTGTTTTGTGTTTTCTCTAACAACTCACCTTGCACTTGCCTCTCTCTCCTCCCCACCGGAGCAGATGAGATCCTCGCTCTGCACACGAAAGGATGTCACTGAACCTGCCCAGCCAGATTCCATCATGGGGAGAGAGAGGCCCCTGAGCCCCTCCAGCTGCCTGGACCCAGTTCCTGGAGGGCCTTCCGGATGGTGGAACCTGTAGGAACTTTCCTGGCTTCCCAGTTTGAGCTGCTGTTTAGAAAGTGGAGCATGCACATTTAACACAGCCTTCTAAAATGCAGGAAAGTGAAAAAATAGGGGGGCGGGAGGGAGATAATGCACCGGTCCAGGTGACTCCTGTTGCTTTTTTGTTTTAGAACCTTTCATCGGCTCTTCTTGCTTTGGGCATGAACAGCATGAGAGGCCTCCCCGGGACCCTCGGTCCAGGCTGCACCGTAAAATATATTTTTCCTGAAACCCGCTGCGTTTCTTTCCCGTTCTCCATTCCCTCACTTGCCTGCCTCTGTGGTTTCCATTTTGCTGTCCGTCAATAGCCGCATTTCCTACCATTCCATGTTTCATTTCGTTTTTCTAGACATTGTTTTTTCTATGTTGCCAAGCGTTATCTGGGCTGTGTGTGCAGTCTGGTAACAAACCATCTACTAGTCATTCTTCTTTCTGCTTTAAGTGGCCCAAACCAGCTCAAATGGGCTTTACTCAAAAAATGCATTTATTGGCTCCTGTGGTTCGATAAGCTTCAGTGGGCTTCAGAGGTGCCTGGACTCGGGATAAAAATGCTTTAATCGTGTACCTGTCTGTTTCTCAGACAGGCTTCTCCTGTTATAGGACAGGGAGAGGGGCAGCCCAAACCCCGCAAACCTGCCTATTCTAAATGGGTTCTGCCATCCGCCGCATCAACACAAAACATATGAGACTTTAATGAAAAGGAACTTTAATAAAACTAGGAAACCATACAGGAAAGGCAAAGAGTCTAGTTTCTAAATGAAGCACCCAAAGTTACCCATCCCCTCGTGGGTAAAAGTCCATCCAGATGGGATTGGCCCAGAGCAAGGCCCCAAAGCCTGCCACAAGTCTAAAGCATCTTCCAGTGGGGACCCACAGCAAAGGGTCACAAACAACCAGACAAGCCCGGAAGGAAAAGAGCAAAATCAACATCAAGATAAAAGCTGCCATGGTCACCTCCCCACGGGTCTCACCCACATCTGTGTCACCCCGTCCACGACCAAAAGACAAGCGCAGTTTCTTCACGTGTCTCTAGGCTCCATGCGCCTCCTCCAAGTCTCCTTGCTCCATCCTGCTTCCTTCCTCCGTCTCTTCCTGCAGCTTCTTCTTTTGCTGCTCAGCTCCACCCTCCCTTGGGTGGGGCAGGGAACCTCCCCCTTTCCTGGGGACCACCCTGTTGCACTCCCAGGCACAGGCAAGGTGGTGCCAGCACCCCCAGGTGCACCCCTCATGGCTGGGTGCCCCCAAATAGGCAGGAGCAGGGCAAAAGTCCAGAGCCCCATCCTGATTGGCCAGGACTGGGTCATGTGGCTTGGCCTGCAGGGGTGGGGCCTGGGTTATGGGGACTACACCTGCTTGAAAGAAGAGATGAGGGCCACACCAGCTGCCCCGCCCCATCCCCAAACGATTGCAAGTTTTTAGAGAAAGGGATAAATACAAGTCTGTGAGCCGAACTTTTGTTGCTTTATTGTTAACATTCTTTTCTTAAAAGAGAGTTCCTGAGCTGGGATTCCTAAGATGGTGGAGATGGAGCTTGTGAAGGGAGAGATGGAGTCACACACACACACTCACACACACACTCACACACACTCACTATAACAGTAACCTATATCCCAGGAAATTTGGGTAAGATTTCAAAACAGGAGTGCAGAGAGAGTGCCCCTGTCAGCACCTGGGACTGGGGCCTGGAGCTCTCTGATTTATGACTGTGTGAGCTCCAGGCTTTCAGTATCTGTGACCCCCAAACCCTGACCACCGTGCTTCCTCCTCCTATGGCTCTCATTTCCTTGCTGGAACTTTTCCATGAACATAAAGTAAGCAGTTTTCCGCATGTTCGTGGCCGGCAGTGGTGGGTTCTTGAGTTCCTCGCTGAAGATTAAGTGGGAACTCTCCCCACAGCCGTTGACTTTGAAGCTGAGATTTACTGACGTGATCGAGCAACAGCAAGTTCCCGGGAGACCTCCAGGGAGAGCGAGTCCCTGAGGACCCACAGCCTCTCCCTTACACAGGCCACAGGGAGACTCGTGACCAGAGAAAGTGCAAACTCCCAGTGTGCTCAGTGGAAAATTCCCAGCTGAGACTCTAAGTAGGGGACCCCCCCAAAGTAATGGATTCATAGGGACCCCCGAGACCACATTTCAGGCGATGTTGTGAGAAGCCAAGGGAGCTTGGTAGACTGTGTGCCCACCTCGCTGTTACCAAGTATAGATTTAAATAACATCCAGTGTTTCATTTCTCAGACGGGCAAAAACGGATCCACAGAATGCCTCCGTGTGGGCAGCGGCAGAGCCGTGGCCCTTCCACACGCTGCTGGCACAGTGTGAATTTGGCACAACCTAAAATTTCTAAATGCGGATCGTCTATAAGCAGAACGGTCTCTGGATTAGCTTGAGAAAACAAAGACTAACACGTCTATGTCCTCTCCAGCCCAGTTAGACATGATGGAGCCATTTTAACATTAGGAGCGACTCTCACGATGGCAGTTAAACATTGATGGTGAAAGAAGATTTACAGCATCCCCAGAACAACGAAGCTAATGTTTAATCTTCAGCGGGCCCTACATGGCTGAAAGCCTGTTGGCACAAGGGGTTAAGTCGCAGCTCTATGAAACTATCCTGCAGCATGAATGAGCTCAGCCCCCAGCCAAGGAGCTACCCACATGGTAGCTCTCCTGTCTCGCCCGCTGCTCCCCTCAGCAGTGTATCTCAGAAGATCTGCCTGTTCGGTTCCCCACTCTGTCTCTGGTGAATCCTCTCACCACCCCCCACATCTCTGGCCTGCACCCCAGCTCTTGTATGCATAAATAAATAAATCTTTAAAAAAATTTCACTGGATGTGTAATATTCTAGTTTGGCACTGGTGGACTTTTGAGTTAACAGGCCTTAGGCTGTGGTAGGTAAAGAAATAAACAATTTCAGGGTCATGGTCAGAGGCCATCCTGATCCATTCACTGAACAAGACCTTAGAGATGAGTCCAGGGCTGAAGATCTTAGCAGCAGAAGGAGTAAAGCCTGCTACTTCTTTTGCCACATGCCAGGCCATCTGCTTGAGGGTGACAAAAGCCCAGGAGTAGTGAGAAAGACTGATGGAGAAGAGCAGGCTGATGAGGTGAGTTACACGGACTGTGAACATGTGCTGGAGAGCCCCAGGCAGCACACACTCCGGGCAACATGTCCTTCTGTGCATGCCCAGGGCAGAAGGCAGGCTGGGGGGGGAGCAGGGGGGTGGAATTGGCCACAGCAAGGCCACCATAACCAAGAAGATGCTGCAATAGGCATCACTGGCCCCACGTTACATGTGACCTCTCACTTCCCCTCGATCAGTCAGTCACTGAGACTGAGTACAAAGAAGTACAAAGAGGTCGATTGACTTACCCAAGGCCATCAGGCAGGTATATGGTAAAGCTGGAACTCGACCTCAGGCAGTCTACTTCCAAGCCCATGCTCCTGCGGGTATCCAGTCCACATAATCAGGACAGGGGCAACGAAATCCTGGGGCGGGGAGGAAAGGAAATGTGGACTGGGAATTAGTCTTGTGGTCTTCTGTGTCCTCTCACAGGGGTGGGGAAGAGGCTGGCCCCAGACACAGGGGCTGCAGGAAAAGCCTCTCTGTGGGCCTGAGGGCCATGAGCACCCCAAAGGGTCTCTTGCTGTCAAAGTCTGGTCTAGGACTGGCAGAGTCAGTGTTTTCTGGAAATATGGCTAGAAATGTGAGTTTCAGGCCCCAGCTGAGACTTACAGAAACCAAATCTGCCCTCTGACAAGATCCCCGGGGATTTGTGTAGTGGTTAAATTCTTGGGATCATATTTGTTCTTCAAAAAGATCTCTGAGCAGAAAGGTGGAAGGGGGAGCTGTCCATGGTGCTGGCTCTTTTCCAAGGTTCATTTGCTCTTTCCCCTGCTATTCATTACAAAAGATTTTTTTTTTTCTTTTTCCTGATGGGAAGGGCAAAATATTTATGCACCTCCACCTCGTTTTTGCAATCATAACTGACTTTTTATTAACCAATCTCTTTTTCAGCTGCACCCTTGGAACCCCAATTTAAAGCTGCCTCCTCTCACCTGCCTGAAATTTTAAAGTTTAACATAGAAACAAAAGGTGGAATGATAGTCAACCTGCATCCCAGACTGTGTGCAAGGGAGAGAGAGAGGCCTGCGTAAGTACTGGATCCATTCACCTGAGTGGGCTACCCTTTCCTTAGCTGAAAATAAATGCAAGAAATATAAAAAAATATATATTTACCTTGGGCCTCCCTGGTGGTGCAGGGGTTAATGTGTCAGTGCTATTAAGCTATCGCCAATCACTGTGGCATGAGTTCGATCCCCAGCCAGGGAGCTCTAGTTCTCCCAGGCAACGGACTTGGCTAGTTTTCAGGCTGTTGACAACACAGATCTTTTTTCCTTTTCTGTCTCAAGGACAAATTGCTTTCTTCTTACAAATATGTCTTGTCTTATTATGTTTCCTTCTTGGGTCCTGTCGTTACTACTTCTTGGAACCAATCCAGATTTAGTGCCAACTGGTACACCATCTTCCTACAGCTTTTAAAAAAGCACTTTAGTTTTGTGCTAAAATGCCCCCCCCCTTGAAGAGGGAAATTTTTCCCTGAAATCTGCAGTCACTGCTTACCTTTCTGCAATCTGCCAGCAGAGCACCATCCCTTCTCCCAAAGTCCCACTCAGCCTCCTTGCACTTGGCCTCCTGTTAGTCTATCTGACCTAGTTTCTAATAGATGGTGTTTGCATCAATTTCCTCATTGTTTCTGAATAATTGTCAAGAGAAATTGACAACGCTATCCATTCATCTTCTCACCGGCACGCATTGTCTCCTGGGCAACTTCCTTTGAGATCTTTAAAGGATTCCTGTGACTCCTCAGGTCCCTATAGAATGTGGGCATCTCCCCCGGTTTCCATGCTCTGCAATCTTCTCCCTTAAAAAGTTCGCCCTCTCCTGTGGGTTTCACAGGCTTCTGAATTCCCAGGGGAGTCACTAGACCTCAGCCCAGCGGGTTGAGTCATTTTCTGAATGACTGTGTCTGCTTTCTTCTTCACAAGGGGAAGCTGCCTCTCTCTGGCCCGGGGCCTGTTGTCACCTCTAGAGAGAGCAGCTCCATGGAGCCTCTGAGGCACCGACAATGGCCATAGCACCAACAGCATCCACCAGGGAGCCCGCCCTTTGCTCTGCGATGCTCCATGGAATGTTTTGTCTACAGTCTACGCCTTGACTCACGTTGGGAGACTGGCGATTAGAAGGTGAGCTGGGGCCTTGAATGTGGGTGATCCCGTTCCTAAGTGAAGGTGAGAGTCTATATCTGATGCTGTTCAAGCACACATAGAGCCACCTCACCCTGGGTCTCTCAGCTACAGGCACCATCTTTTATGGACCCCAAATCAGAATACATGTTCACATCAGGATACAACCTGATGTATCCTGTTCTCGCCCCTGCAGCTCTCACTTGGTTGGATTTTGTGGTTTGGGGCTCAATATCTGTGCAGCCAGGAACCCCAGAAGAGCCTGGACTCAGCCATGGTCTAGTCCTGCTTCCTCACTCGGTCCTTGGCAGGTAAATTATAATCACCTCATGAGAGTGAAAATTCAGCATTTAGTTCCTAATAAAAACATTCCAATAGTTTTGAATAGGATTAAAATATATTGCCTTATCATGGTGATACTAGAAATATGAAACCATGAAATACTAGAATTATAGTTAAATAATTTAGGAATCTGAACTAATCTAATAAGGCATGGGACCAAAATAAGAAAAACAAGAATTGAAAAAATTGGGAAAGCAAATTGGTATTAGGTATTCATGAATTATTCATTCAGTAACTATTTACAATTACTTTACAACAGTAAAGTAACAATAACTTTACAGTTTATTATTCACTGAAAATGAATAGTATTTCTATAGAGTAGTAAAATAAGTTAGAAAACTTACCCTTAAAAGATGTCATTCATCATCAGTGTGAAAAATAATAACAGTTCAAAAACACAACAAAGCAGGGCCTCCCGGGTGGCGCAGCGGTTGAGCGCTGGGTTGCGAAGCTGCCCGCGGCTTCTGCAGCGCCGGTTCGATCCCCAGCTGCTCCCCGGCCACCGGAGGAGGGTCCCACATGGCGCGCAGACCTCTCCTGCCGCCCGCTGCTCCCCTCAGCAGTGTACTTCGGTCCTTCTGCCTGCTCTGCTCCCCACTCTGGCTCTGGTGAATTCTCTCACCCTCCCGCGCTTCTGACTGTACCCAGTGCTTGTATAAAGAAATAAAAATAAATCTTTAAAAAAAAAATCAAAACACAACAAAGCAAAAACAGACAATTATAAATCAGAGACATGCTGCAGGGGAGGAGGAGGGGGAGGAATCACAGGGAGGGGGACTGAGGAGCACCGGGGACTGAGGTGATGGTGCACAGGTGCCTCGGGGAAGGAACTCTATGGGGACTAGAGCTGAGGGGGTGGGGGGGAAGCAAATATTGTTTAAAAATGAACAATGATGTAAAAAAATTTAAAAATTAATAAAAAAATTTTAAAAAGATGTCATTCATAATAAAAGCATAAAACAAAATTTAACCAAGGAAATAGCAAGAAATATGTCGAAGTAACAAATCTTACTTCAAAGTGAAAGGAAAACTTGAGGCCGTGGGGCCCTGGCCCGAGCCGGGAGACTATGGCTGCTCGTTGGCTCGAATGAGGGGCCCTATAATAGTACATTTTAAGATAAAATGATTAGAAGTATGCTCTCCAAGCCGTACGGAAGGGATACGCATTTGAAAATAACTGGTGGTAAATGAATAAAACTGATAGTGATGCTGCGGGAGTCCTGGGGTGACTGTGTTACACGATATCGAAAATATATTTAAAGAGATTTTTTGGGGACAAGGACAGAAGCCACCTAAGAAAGAGGCTTTAAACAAGAGTGTCTGTGCGGGGGAGGGAAATCGATTTTCTCTCCACCTTCTGAGTTCTTAGCTGAGATCCTGTCGTGAAAGATTAACAAGAGAAAAACAAACGTTTATTAGCTCAGAGGCCATGGGTAGACTTGGGGGCACCCAGGGAAAAACAAGTTACTCCCCAAGGAGGCCTTGACTTCAGGATTCAATAGCATCTTAACAGGGAAGTGAAGGGGGAGGTGGGAGCCCTCTTGGGAGCCTGAATGAAGTCCAGCGTCCCTGCTTGACGGAGCTCCTGGAAAGGGGTCTGCGATTCCTTTTGGAGGGTCTGTCTTTGCACAGATAGGGGGTGCTCAGGAAGGGCTCTCCCTGCAGGTACCCCGTCACCCCCTTTTGGAGGGTCTGTCTTTGCACAGATAGGGGGTGCCCAGGCACCCCATCACCCCCTACAGCTCTAAATAACCAATATGCCAAAGCCGTAGAACTTGGGGTGGCGCGTTGTGCCCATTTGAGATCTACCACGAACCCAGCCACAAGTGGCTCCTGTGCAGAGCTTGAGCGGACACTCGATGGCTCTGCCTGGACCGGAGCCTGGAGAGCGACCCCTGGCTTGTTCCTGAGTTTACAGTGTCACGAACGGCGCGACCCCGGGCAGCTTCAGGCCTCTTGTTGGATGATGGATGATCAACAGGAGACTTCTGTGACTCAATAGTAACATTAAAATTTCAAACACGCTTACGAGTCCACTTGACCGCCACAGGCCTGTGGGGTCACCCTCGTTGGCACTGAGTATTTTCGGTGTTGAATTGTTTGGGTAAAATCGTGAGGCAAAAATGATGTGAAATTCTTGAGATGTTAGGACTTTTGTGTATTTCAACCGTGCTTTTTTATTTCCAAATATTAACTGGACAGAATGAGTCCGCCAGCCCACGTCACTGGTCCCTGCGGGCCCTTCTGGGGTGAGGTGAATGGTGAGGGGTGGCCTGGCCGCTCCTCCTGCCGCGGACTGGGGAGACGGCAGGGACAGACCCCAGACAAGCCATCACCAAGGACAGGGAAAGCACAGGACGCACCAGGACAGGGAGCTAGAGCCCTGCGGGGGTGGAGCGGCGGCTGCTGCCTCCCCTGCTGCTTGCCAGGCGCGCTCCCGGCTAGTGCCCTTGCCGGCGTCCTCTGGGCACACGGCCTGTGTGCGTTTCCAGCCAGGGCGCATTCACCCACCTCTTCTGTCCACCTAACCAGCCCCCCCCCACCCCCAGCCACCCCCCCACCCCCCCCCCTTACTGAATGCCTGCCCGGGGAAAGGCACTGCTGCAGGCACTGGGGTAAGAGCAGTGAGCAAATACATCCCTGCTCCCATGGAGTCTGTTCTCCCGGCGGGGGGGGGGGGGGGGGGCGGGGGGGGACGGACAAGAACCCTAAGTAGACTGTGCAGCGGCTGCTAGAGAGAAAAGTCAGTGTGGGAGGAGGTGCTGGAGAGTGGGGAGAAGGGGACTGGAGGAGGCCTAAACCACGCGCAGGGGATCCCCAAGACCTGAGGGGGAGATGGAGGAGGGGCCCAGAGGGCAGCCAGACGGGCTGGCTCCAGCGCTCAGACTTCTGTGGGACTTTCTCCAAGAGAAGCACCGGAAACACCAGAGCCCCGAAGTCCAGGCCGCCAGGTTGGCATCCTGCTTCCGGCACTTCCTGCTTCCCTGGCTTGGACAGGGCATTGAATTCCGCTTAGCTTTTCATCTTTAATCAGGAATAACACACTAGCAGTCTGGATTTGCTATCTCCCGCCCTTAGAAGGTTAGCGTGCTGGTTTGGCAGATTCCTGCAGACGACACGCCACTCGGTCAGGTGACAGGAGACTTCCTGAGCACGACACGAGCACCGGTGGGCCCCTTGCTGCCTAGTCCTGAGGCGAAGCTCAGGGCCCGGGTGGGTGCTGCCTGCACGCTGTAGGTCTGCGCCACAGCTGAGGGGCCCTGGGCTCTCGGACCCTGTTTCTGGCAGGTAGAGGCCTGTCTGCTCCTTGTCTGGAGGGGACATTATCTCAGGGTTCAAGATTATTTGCTGCAAACACAACCCCAGAAACGGCCTGGGCAAGGAGTGAGAAGTTTGCACATGTGAAGGGCAGGGGTTGAGGGGCCCAGGGTGCAGCCCTGGGGTAGAGGAAATAGTGTGTAGATGACTGGTGAATCCCACCGTGGAGGAGGGTGGGGTGGAAGCAGCTCAGTGACTCTTGCTGTGCGCCTACTGTGTGCCAGGCCCCGGAGGTGGGCGGGGAACAGAACCAAAGCTGAGCGTAGGCGCGCGAGCCCGGCTCCAGGAGACTCCGCTGGGTGTCCTGGCCCAGGCCTGGGAAGGACGGGGCTGGGGGGCCGGGGCCGGGACCGGTGGGGTGTGTGCGCAGAGGCACAGGCCATGCAGGGAAACAGGCTGAGGCAGAAACTTACTGCAGAAGTTTGTCATGAGGGGGAGGGCTTGGGATCTTACAAAACTGTTTTAAGAATATGTTAAAAGATTCAAGCAAGTGTCAAAAACCACAGGGACCAGTGGAAAGGAAGAAGTTTATCATGAAAGCAAACAAAGCAAGGGAGCCGAGAGGGGGACTGGAGGTTTGGGGGCTTGGGGGTTACCGCGCAGAAGCCAACGAGGCAGGGTGGCGGGCAGCAGAGATTAGAGGCGGGCCAGGCCAGGCACTGTGGAGCAGAGGAGCAGGGTGGCGGCGGAGCGTGAGGGAAGGTGGCCAGCACTTCAGGAGGGTGAAGCGGGCGCCGGGCAGTTTCTGGGTTGCGGTGAGGGCGGCATGGGGAGCCCAGCGAGCGATGAGGATGGAGAGCGAGGCTGAAAGTGCTCCACGTTGTGCTCCGGTGCCGGGCGCGCGCACCCGCAGCCGCTCCTGTGGCAGCTTCACCCCATGCGCTCGCGCCCTCGGGTGCTGCTGCATCCAGGAAGCTGGTGCCCCCTCCTTCTGTTTTCCATCCCAAGGGGTCAAATTCAACCTGCATCCTGTGAGTCTCAGGAGGAGGGCCACGGGAGGGGGATGAACACACAGAGGCAGAGACTGGTGTTTCTCTCTTTTATTAAAAAACAGTGCTTCATTACCATTTGCAAAGGCAGAGGCAGTGCCCCTCCTTCGCTTAGAGTTTATAAAAGCCAGCAACATGATCAATAATTTATACACATGGATAGTAATACAAAAAAATAAGAATAAAAGCTAAAGATCTAACTACTCCGACCTTCACAATTCCAGCTACTTGATAATAATAGGAGTAAACCCAATGAATACTGTATGGTCTGAAAGCTACTATACAA
>NW_023602690.1:0-11011 GCF_014898055.3 Talpa occidentalis
TAAACAAATAAACAGTTGGCAAATCAATTGAACAGACAGAAGAAAGAATTGGTGAGGTTGAAGACAGAGCAAGAGAAAATTTAAGAAATATGAAGCTTCTAAGTCGTGTACAACATTAAGGCTACCAACATATATACTATGTATATATATAGTAACTCTTGCAACTCAATAGAAAGACAAGTAGCACGATTAAAAAATAAATAAGCTGAATAGATATTTCTTCAAAGAAGATATACAAATGGCCAATAATAACAAGAAAAGATGTTCAACATCTTTAGTTTTCAGGGAAATGCTAATCAAAACCATCATGTGATACCACTTCCCACCTATTAAGATGGCTGTAATAAAAAGGATGGACAATTACAAATACTGGTGAGGATGTATAGATTTCTGAACCTTCATATATTGCTGGTGGGAATGTAAAATGATTTGGGCACTTTGGAAAAGCAAGTAGGCAATTCCTCAAAAAGTTAAACATAAAAGTGCCATATGACCCAACAATTCCAAATTTTCAAGCAACGTTATAAATGCCCACACAGGGCCTCCCTGGTGGTGCAGGCAGTTGAGCGCAGCGCTGTGAAGATGTCCGCAGCCTCTGCAGTGCCTGTTTGACCCCTGGCGGCCAAGGAGATACCCACATAGCAGGGCAGACCTCTCCTGTCTCACCCACTATTCCCCTCAGCAGTGTATTTCGTCAGTCTGCCTGTTGTGTTCCCACTCTGTCTCTGGTGAATCCTCTCACCCTCCCACGCATCTGGCCTGTACCCCGGTTCTTGTATAAATAAATAAATCTTTTTTTAAAAAAAAGACATTTTTTTTTAAATGCTCACACAGACAATGCAGACAGATCCAGTCCCTATGGAAAACACTATGGAGGTTTCTGAAAATATTCAGAATGGATCTACCATTTGACCCAGCAATTCCACTCCTAGGTATCTACCTGGAGAATGCAAAATTAGTAATTTGAAGGGATATATGCACTCCTATGTTCATTACAGCACTAGTTACAATACTCAGACTGTGGAAACAATCTAAGTGCTCAAAGAGGAGTGAATTAAGAGGATGTGGTACATAAAAACAAACACTACAACTCTGACTAGAGAATTGAGACTAAGCCTTTCAGATGCCACCACCACCAGACCTCCAGCGTCGCGTAGCCCCGGTGAATCCCTTGGCGTTCTTTGACATCACTGTCAGTGGCGAGCCCTTGGGCCATGTCTCTTTGGGGCTGTTTGCAGGCAAATTTCCAAAGACAGCAGAAAACATCCATGCTCTGGACACTTGGGAGAAGGGATTTGGTTATAATGTTTCCTGCTTTCACAGAATCATTCCAGGAATTATGTGCCAGTGTGGTGACTTCACACACTAATGGCGCCGGCAGCAAATTCATCTATGGGAAGAAATATGAAGAGAATTTCATCCTGAAGCATACAGGTCTCGGGATCTTGTTAATGGCAAATGATGGACCCAACACAAATGGTTCCCGGTTTTCATATGCACTGTCAAGACTGAGTGGTTAGATGGAACACACATAGTCTTTGGCAAGTTGTAGGAGGGCATATGTGGTGGAAGCCATGGAGAGCTTTAGGTCTAGGAATGGCAACAACTGCAAGGAGATCACCATTGCTGACTGTGGACAAATCTAATAAATTTGACTTGTGTTTTATCTCAGGCTGAAGACTATTCCTTCTGTAGCTCCATTGAGCACTCCTTCAGCCCCACCTGCTTGACACAGCCGATAATCTTTATGTCCTCCCTGCAGTTCCCTAGGTTCCATATCTTCCGTATCCCCTTCCAAGTCTAGCTGGGTCACAGAGTTAAGTTTATGCTTATGAAATAAACACTAAACAAAAAAGGGAGAAGAACTGAGGCTACCAGAGTGGCCTGAGGAAGTCGAAACCGAAGAGAGGATGGGGAACAAGTGATGATGATGGAGGACTATGGGGCCTTACTGTCGGGTGTAGTGTGTTAACATACACCTGGAGCAGGGTGTAATTCTATAACTGTAAATCATATACAGTGTCATAAAACAATGTGCCACCTCCACGTCAAAAAAAAAAAAGTGTGGTGTATATATATCACAATGGAATACTACTCAGCCATAAAAGAAGAAATCTTTTTTTAATTAATTTATTTATTTATACAAGCACTGGGTACAGTCAGAGGTGCAGGAGGGTGAGAGAATTCACAAGAGCCAGAGCGGGGAGCAGAACAGGCAGACTGATGAAGTACACTGCTGAGGGAAGCAGTGGGCGTGGCAGGAGAGGCCTGCACGCCATGTGGGACATTCACCGGCAGCCAGGGATTGAACCGGCGTTGCAGAGGCTGCGGGCAGCTTCGCAGCCCAGTGCTCAACCCAGCGCTCTATTTGGGGGGGCCCAAATAGAAGAACTCTTATCCTTTGCAACAACATGGATGGAACTGGAGGGGATGATGCTAAGTGAAATAAATCAGAATGTGAAAGACAAATAATGGATGATTTCACTCATGTGGAAGATTTCACTCACATGTGGAATACAGAGAAACAAAACAAAGGAAGCAGCAACACTAAACCCTAAACAAACCCTAGAAATACAGCTGCAGGATTGAGGCCACTAAAGAGGGAGGGAGGGTAGCAGTGGGAATAAAGAGGGATAGCGCCCAATGGTCTATGTGAGAGAACTATGGGTGCTTTGATGGTGGGTGTGATGTGGACTGAGAAGGTGTAACCTATTCCCCTAAATCATATACAGTGCTGTAAATGAATGTTACCTCAGTAAAATAAATAAATAAATAAAAAGAAATGTGAAAAAATAAACATGCCCTCACAAAAAATTTTGCAGTGTTCATACAAGAGCTATTCATAATAGCAAAAAAAACTGACAAACAAGTAAATTGTCCATCAACTGTCCATCAACTGACAGTCTGTGGCATATCTAATCAACAGACTATTGTTAAGCCATAAAAATGAATAAGTGCTGCCACATGATACAGAATGCATGAACCTCAAAAATACTATATTAGGGCCTCCCTGGTGACACAGGGCTTAAGCACAGCACTGCGAAGCTATCTGAAGCCACTTCAGCACGAGTTCGATGCCCAGCCAGCAAGGGAGCTACCCACATGGCGCAGCAGACCTCTCTTGTCTGACCCGCTGCTCCCCTCAGCAGTGTATTTCAGTCAGTCTGCCTGTTCTGTTCCCCGCTCTGTCTCTGGAGAATCCTCTCACCCCCCGCATCTCCGGCCTGTACCCCAGCTCTTGTATGCATAAATAAATAAATATTTTTTAAAAACTCTCAAAAATGTCAAACAATCTAAAATTGTGACAGTAGTTGTCTATTGTTGTTGCCAGTCAGCCCATTTAGTAATGCTGTTGGCTAGAAATTCCTGGGGGTACTCGCCTGTGTTCAGGAGAGCTTTCACACACATTTTCCGTTTTGAAACTAATGTTAGAACTAGACCCACCCTTGTGGTGCTTGTGACTGCAAGACTTCCTTTAGAAATAACTATAAGGAAACTTTGAAAAAAAATAAAGCTTCATTACTTATAGGATCTAGAAATTACACAGCACACCTGGGAGCACACAGTAGGGTTATGGAGAAAGGAAGGGGGGGAGGGATGAGACTCTGTTATTGGAATTGAGGGTTTTAAGGCTCACATCTTACTGGTGAATTTAAAACCTAAGAACTAGAATTTGAAGTGTGGGAAGAGATAAAACAAGTGGCCTAAAAAGTCAGTTATTGAGATCTACCAAAGGCTCTAGAACAAACACGCCTGGAATTTGGGGGCAGCCTGGCTCTTTATCTAGCAGTGTGGCTAGATTCAAGATAAACTCATGCAATTTGCAGCAACATGGATGGAGCTGGAAGGGATCATGCTCAGCGAAATAAGCCAGAAAGAAAAAGAAAAATACCGGATGGTCTCACTCAAAGCAGGAATTCAAAAACCTAAATAAGGGACCAGGAAAAAGACTAATTATAATAAAGTAAAAATCAAAATCAACATGTAACTATAAACCAGAGACACACTGGGGGGGTGGAGGGGTAGGAGGGATTACAGTCAATATAAGGGTGGTGGGAATTGTATGGGGACTATAACCAAGATGAAAATGCATACATTGTGCAAAAATGAAAAATGATGTAAAAAATTTGTAAAATTAAATTAAAAAGTCTATATATCCTAAAAAAAATAAATTACACTATATTTTAAAGAAGAAAAAAAGATCACTCTCTTTGAAGTGGATGTTTTCACAATGAAAGTTTAAGTCAGCCACTTACATTACAAAAAGGAAAAACTAACTGTAAAGGCTTATGCCATATCAATGGCTAGGGGGTGGGGTGGGGGTTGGAATGTGATGAGGGTTTGGAGGAAGGAATTAAAAGGTAGGAAAAAGAAATTTTGGCATGAATATATTCATTGTCTTGATTTTGAGGCTTCACGGTGATAGACATACCGCAAAATTCATCAAAATATATGTATTTCTATTCTTTGTGCCAATCGCTTCCCAATAAAGACTTTTTTAATAAGATGAATTAAAGTGACCAATATAGTATGGTTCTGCCTCTAGACAATTCCCAGGATTGTGAGGATGACCTATTTTATCTGGTTCCCAATGAAAAGTAGCTATGTCAGGGAACCTGCCTGTGTGTCACCTGTTCCTGCACTTCTAATATTTAGTTCTTTTTTCAATACAGTCTCATGTTTCTCATGATGAACTCCAGGTTCAAAGAAGAATTCTTTTTTGGTCTGACTTTAGAGTGGACACAAGTCTTATGGAAAGCTACTCATCAATACTGTGTTGACTTGTACCTCATTCTTTTAATGGTCCTTTTGACATATTTTGTTTTAAAATTTTTAAGTGTAAAATACACAAAATATAAAATTTACCATCTTAAACATTTTTAAACGTATAATTTGGGGACACCAAGTACACTTATATTGTCATGCAACCATCACCACTATCCATCTCCAGAACTTTTTCATCTTGCAAAACCAAAACCTTATACCCATCAAAAAGGAACTTATTTCCCCAGGTCCTTGGTCCCTGGCAATGAGAGTTTAGGTAAAATAAACTGCAAGCCAATAAGCTGTAAGCTGCCCAGGCATCCTGTTTAAACAACTAAATTGGATCTCAGGCTGAGTTGCCCCAGCATCTGGCTTAAGCAGGGGGACTAAATGAAGGACTAGCAGTTCTTCCTTTCATCCTTTTCAAACAGTTTGGCCCACCGGTCTGATCAAAGGTGCCGTGCTAGACAAAACAAACAAACAAACAAAAACATCAAATCCTGACTAATGATTGCCTTACAGTTTCCTGGAGAGGGAGCCCCACATGCTCAGTTGGAATGTAACCAGGCTGCGTGCCTGGGAGCAGTCCAACCCAGAAAAAACTATGACGCTGCTCTCCTCTACCCTGCCATGTGGACCTGCCCCTTTAAAAATTTCCTCCGAACTCCCCTTAGGGAGCCACGCTACCTTTTCCTTTTCCAACACTGGTTCTCTCATGCACGAGCCTCTACTGAAACTTTGCCTGATACGGCCCAAACTCTGGTGAATTCGTTCCCTTAGAACATCTCTGGACCCACACATTTTGGGAGGCCTGTAACATATTTTGTGGTGACCCAGATGGGACAGTCTTGAACCTGAACCCCTTATCCTTAAGCCCCAACAGGAGAAGCAGTGGGCAGCGGCAGCTCATCCCAGGCTAAGTGGCTTATGTTGCTGAGGTTTGAACACGGGCCAAGAGGCTTTCTTACTTCAGAAGGTGAGGGTGCCGCTGAAGTTGGCTGGTGCGGGCGGGAGCAGCTATGTTCTTGGCAAGCACTTGCCTTCACCTTTGCTCCATTTCTGGGAGGATCTGTAAGTCTCTGACACCCTCCGGCCATGAATTTCTTCCAACCCTGGGGTGCCAGTCTGTCCCCAGGCAAACGTTTTTCTCTCTTCTTCTTATTCCCTTGTGTCTATACTTTCCTGACATCTTTCTGGTTTAAATTTGTGCACTTAGGCAGGAAGCATACCTAGGTTTAGTTGGATGTACTGACTCTGGGCCACTGATTAATCAGTGGCAAGGCAGTAAGTGGCAAGTGGGTTGTGCCCATCTTGCCCATCTCTGATAGTCTGGCACATCGAGCAGACACCCAGAAAGACCAGGTTGAACCAGTGACAACATAAAACTTGGCCAGGGTTTCTACTTATTTTCTGTCCTCTATCCCTTACTCTGTGCAAATAACTTTGAGGAAGTGGCCTCTGTGGTATGCTCTGTGAGATATTCGTGGCTGGAGGGTGTCAGAGACTGACTGATCATCCCAGAAATGGAGCAAAGGTAAAGGCAACTGCTTGCCAACAGGTCTTAGATAATTTAGAAATTGGTATTTGCTGGCTTTTGTGTGTTTAATCAGGCACCTGATTCAGTAGCTCTCTGTCACCATAGAGAAAAGAGAGATTGAGCAAAAATTGGATTCGGTGCAAGCTTAGAGAGGTAGAAAGTATCATATTCTAGAGAGGTTTTTTCTGCCACTTTAAGGACTTCTTTTCCTCATTCTCCAACCTCCTTGTTCTCTATCTCCTACCTGATAAAATTATCTCTCTACCTGATAAAATTCTTTAACTCATTCTTTTGGGATCAGCTTGCCTTGTAGACCTGGTGGGAGCGCCACTGCCCCAGGCCATTGATTGAGACCCGGAACATCACCATTCTAGGCGGCACCCTAGCCCTCTCTCCTCAGTGCATTTTAAACCCAGTCTCGCTTTTCACTCATGTGTTTCTACGTGTGAGACAAAGACACATGCATTGGCCTGGCTTGTGTTTCTAACAGACTTTGTTCTCCTTGGAACACACACTGCTGCTCTTTGGGAACCCACTTTTCTCAACTTGGGAACAGAATCTGCTCTCCCCTACAAAGGAACTGCTTCCTCTTTCGGCCTGTCTCCTTAAACACTGTATCTATCGCTAGTCAGCTTTCTTTGGGTCCGGGGTCTGCCTGAGCGGAACCTGGAGGTGGTGTAAACTAGAGGGAATGGGGATAGACTATCTGTGAGCCATAAAGTTGCTCGGATTCTTGTTTAGAAAGACTGACCAAGAGCTGAACAAATAATGTGGTGGGTGGGGTTAATATCTGCCTTGTTGACTGCAGTCAATTTAGTAGCTCTTTGCCACTTGTCTCAACCCTCCTCCCCCCAGAAGACAGTTCCTCTATCCTTGCAGGGTGTAGAATGTCCCATCTGCTGCAAAAACATAAACAATACAGACTGACCGAGGAGGCTAGCAAAGAAAGGAGAATGGAGAGAGAAACGCAGCTTTTAGCTCTTCTAATCTGGCCTCCACCTTCGAGTAACCCAAAAGGGCCAAGAAGAACAGTTCCAGACCGTCCCTCGCTGCAAACCGCGCTAGGGCAAAACCAGCGCACATGCTGAGAGCGCACATGCTGAGGACACTGCAAAAGGGCAAGTCCCGATCACCTTACCGGAGATCACCAACCCGTAAATGACCCAGCTTGAGTTGAGCCTCCTTCCTCCAGGGCCTTTCACGTAAGAGGCCAGCCTCTCTGGTTCACGGCACCTGAGCCCTTGCTCCCATCTCCAGCCCTAGGCTTAATGGATACCAGAGCCACCAGTTAAACTGTCTCCTTTTTTATCCTACTTGCTGGCGTTGCCCTTCTTCAGCCTCCACCTTTTTTTTATCATATGCCAAATGTTTAATTACCTTTAACATTAGCTTTGTTCTTCTTTTGTATTTTCTTTATAAGTTCCATAAATTAAAATGTATAACATAAATGTATACACATACAGCATATGCCTACTCTACAAATGTTAATATCTATAAAATAAATTTACGCTACTAAAACACAGACTTTTGCTTTTAAGAAGGGCTCACTCATAGTCGTGAATAATCTAGTGATTGCACAATAATACTTTTAACATTTACCAAAGCCACATCTCATTCTTGTTGCATCTCTAGCCACTCTAACAAAATTGCTCTATACATGATCCATATTGAGGTCAACAAAATGAATAAGCTTCTCTGAACCCCTGTGCTCCCTGCTGCCTGTGTTGTTCCCCACCACCCCCTTCAGCATCTTGTGCTCCAGTGGCAATGGTTTCCTAGATTAATTCTGATCTCTCTGATCATTCTGTTCCCAACCTCTGTCTTAGCTAAGTTATTTGGGATGGCATCTGAAGCCGCGTGTTTGAGCTGCTACAGCCAGAGTGGCTTGGCACACCAAAATGGCTACAGGAGAAGAGGCTAGTCCTTCGACATTTGAGGTAAAAGCTTTTACCGCTTCAGACTCCTGATTTTCCCCCCTGCAGAAATCTAATGAAGACCAAATGGTAAGAAATCTTTTTATTTCTCTCTAGGTCTAAAATGGATAAGAAAAATGTGGGGGGAGGGGTAAAATAGCTCATTGATCTCATAATTACTTTTACAGATTTTGTCTGTAATATTAGTTGCTCGCTCCAAGAAAGTAATTGTCTGTCTTTCCTATTTGCCTCAAGATTTTTCTTTTATATTTTCTAACTCGAGGTTTGCTTTTTCCATCTTGAACTGCTGCTCTGTCCTGTTCCATGGGTAGGAAATTCTATTTCCCCTGTATTTTCCTAGTCTTGAAAAAAGGCTGTCTGCAGATTTTGTTTAAGGTAAACAAACAAACAAATAAAAACCCTGTTAAACTACTACTTTGTATTTTCTAGTAAGCTATAAAGGATGCTTACTGGTTGGTTGGAAAAACTTCTAAATTGCTAATTGGACCTATAAAAAATTTAGAGAGTTTTTAATTGAAATTTCTTATTTAAATTAATTAAACTGGTAAAGGAGAGCAGAACTATGGAAAGAAATGTAGATTTTTTTGCCTGCCACATCCCAAACCACAGATTTAAAGAAAAAGTTTTTATAAAAGGTTGATTAGAGTCAATAAAAAGCAAAATGCAAAATAAGAGATCACAATCTATCCCCTTCTCTCCTCCTCAAGAGCTGTTATCTTTTGTTCTCTTCATGGAAAAGTCATAGTGAATAAAATATTCTTTTCTCTTTGTCAGAAAGGGGGGCCTGGTCTCGATAAGGCACAGCAGAAACAAGGACTTTTGGAAACTATCTGACTTTCCTCTGCTTATCTTTTTTTTTTAATATCTTATTTTATATAATTCTTACATCATTTTTCATCTTTGCACAATGTATGCATTTTCATTATGGTTATATTCCCCATACATTGCACCCCCCCTTATTTTGACTCTAGTCCTTCCTCTCCCCGCCCCTTCCTCCCCCCCCACCCCCACCCCTGTAGTGTGTCTCTGGTTTATAGTTGCTTGTTGATTTTGATTTTTACTTTGTATTGATTAGTCTTTTTCCTGGTCTCTTATTTAAGTTTTCTAAATTCCTGCTATGAGTGAGACCATCCGGTATTTTTCTTTTTCTTTCTGGCTTATTTCGCTGAGCATGATATCTTTAAAATTGGTTCTCAGCCCTGCAGGTTTTGGTGATGGTTAAATGAAACGTTTAACACATAAAAGTCTAGTTTCCATACTATATTGAAAACCTCCTTGAAGAATGAATGATTTCATACAAATTATAATCCGAGTTATTGTAGAAATTAAGCTGTCTTTGTCTTGAAAATGGAGTTTTCACTAGAGAGACCAAAGAGCAATCCTGGGGAAATAGTATTTTTTTGCCCTTCTACTTCCTTTAGAAAAGAACAAAAAACATTTGTCTTTGAAATGCAAATTTGAGAAGCAACATCTTGTCTGAAATAGTTACTATTTGGAGTTAAAGTTAGTGGGGATTTTTAGTATCTTAATAATTATTTCTTGAAGTTAGTACAAGGACCAAAATTTTTTTAAATGAAAATTAAGAGGTGTGCGTGTGTGTGCGTGTGCACATTCTTTTCCTCCAAATAGTACTATTGAAATAGATTTTTATATAACTGAATTACAAGTAGTATCTATATAAATTCTAAATTCAAGAAAATAATGGAAATTAACCAACATATTTTTAAGAGAACATGGTCTAAGATTTTTGGTAAATAAGGACTAGCTCAAAATTTAATGGTTTCATTTGAAGCACGCATGCCTTTGAAATTGTAATACTGGGTGTTACACTTTTACTCACTGTTTAAATGTGTCAAAATTAGTTAATGGTATCTAACTGACTTAGTCTCAAGGTTATATGGTTAATATCAAAAGAAACAGGCCCAAAATGGCATTGTTTGTGTTAAGCCCAAGTCAGAAATGTCAGTCTGAAGTCAATGATATCAGAACAAAAATAAAGTTACTCAAAGGTTTAAACAAATGAGATGGGAATATCTATTAATTATTAATCTCTCAGAAATATATGGTAACTTAAAATGTAAAATCAAGTTAAATTAAATAATAGGTCAAAGTTAAAAAAAATAATTATTTTAGACAGAGTTTAATTGTGTGGGAGGGCAAAAAAATATCTGTCCACCAAAACATGCCTCTGGTAAGAGATTTATTTCTTGGGAGGAACCTCTAATGACTGGCAGCTTATAAGGTTTGTATCTGAGCTTCTGCCTCTGGGGGTCTTTTCCAGGAGGCCCTGGTCTCCTTGTCTCTTTCAATACAGAAGGTAGAAATACCTTTGTCATCCCCAGTAAATGCCCTGCCTGGGTTTCCCCTTTTCTTCCTCTAACCCCTGTATCCTAGCTCACTCACTTCAGGAGTTTTAGGGGAGGTGGCCAGTTAAACACCACGCTGTGTCTCTGCAGCTCTCCCCTGTATACAGGTGGTATCAGTCTCTCTAAAGCTTATTTGATTATTCACCTGCCTTAAAGAACCCAGAGGGGTATGGGATAATTTGCTTTGGGCCCCACTATTAAATTAGGGATTCCACCCCTAGGAAAAGCTGAAGCTACATTGATAACCCTATTTTGAATCTGTTCCTTTTTGTCATATTTAAGTAATTTCCAAAATTTCTCATTGAGAAATTAAGATTTTATTTATCAAACATTTAAAATTGTTGATCTTTTGGGTTATTTTTGGTATATGCTTTAGAAATTATTAGGAGTTAATTATAAGTCTTTCAATT
>NW_023602692.1:0-11005 GCF_014898055.3 Talpa occidentalis
TTAGCCTTAATAAGATCCTTAACGGATCACTGGAGGAGGGGGAGTGAAGGCAATGCACCAAAATGCTTTTTAAAGGGACACATTGGAGAGTGAATCTGATCTTAATAAAGGCCCAGCTGAACCTGGATTCCAGTGTCTAGGACAGCCGTAATAATTAAATGGAAGGTCCCAGTTCCGGTTGTGTTTGTGTCCTGTGATGATCCCTGTCTCATTCACCCCCAGGTGCTCTCCAGTATATCACTCTCTTTTCCTCTGTTTTATGACTTACTACTCTCCAACTTTTTCTAGTTGTTCCACCACTCACTAGTGTATTGTCCATGTTCTCACTGTCATTTGAGATCCTTGAAGGCAGGAGAATTGTCCCATGAACACATTTCCTCAAATGTAGTGATTGGCTAGAAATATCTATTTAAAGTAATGAAGAATTTACTGGCCTCTCTCTCATTACCTCTTGGTTCCATCTATTCCACTATCAGTTCTCCCTGTATCTTTTTTGATTTTTCTATCTCCGTCCCTCCTCCCCAGACCTCATCTCCTCCCTTAGGCTCCTGACCCAGACTAACAACTTCTAGATGATCCTGGAGGGGAGGGTTTTAGACCCTTCCTTCCATCTGGAGGACATTCGGTTGAAATAATCCAACCTCAAAAGGAATCACTGAGAATAGTCAACCTTTCACAGGCTAATATTGCTAAATCACAGCTCATGCATTATTATGCCATAGTTGCTCCTTCTCATCAAAAATGGACTTCTGACCAGGGACTGAGGATGAGGTAGGAGGAGAAAACTCCATCCTGCCACATTATCCACAAGCATTACTGGTGATATGTGGAACCCAAAGTGAAAGCCCTCCAAGAAACTGAAGGAGGAGGAAAGTAAGATTACCTTCAGACAGGTGTACAGGAAACGCACCAGTGCTGGAAGCCAGAGGAGGAAGGTAAATCTCAGGTGGAGGCATTACCACGTCTAAGCGAAGAATTATATCCCTGATGAAGGGCTGATCAAAACTGGAATTAGACTAAATATTTAGTTAGCCGCATTACTTCCAAACACCTTACTAAGAGATTTCCTTGTATTCTCTCTTGTAATCCTCCAAAGAGCCCTTTCCTTTACTACCATCGGTCACTGGTCTTATCATCAGAGCTAGATTACTAAGACCACGGGAACAGGAACCATGTCTTTTGTTTCTCTTATTCTTTCGCATGATATTTTGTCCAAACATCACAGCACACACAAAACACAATATTGGAAGGAACAACCAACACTGGTTGATTGATTAGTTCCTCTAGTCAGCGATTTTCCTCCCCTCTGAAAATACTCTCCTCCTTTAGCTTTTCTCTCTTTAACAGTTACATGCATAGCCTACTTCTTGCTCTTAACTTTGGGGTCTTCCTTCCCTCTGTGAGAAATGCCTCATCCATCTTTCTTTGGCAGACATCACCTATTTGAAACAATATAACTTGGTGGCTGGGTGGGTGGACTTGTAAGAACAAGATCCACAAAATAGCCATGTGACATTGGGCACATTAACACTTTGTGTCTGATTCCCTTCAGTGAAATGTACTAAAAATAAGTAATTCTAGAATTGTAAGAGTTGTTGTAAAGAGTTGAAATATAAAGAGTTGATTATCATAGAGTTAAAACCTAATTAAAGACAAAGATAATATCTCAAATGCAAAGTCAAACTGAAGAGAATATTTTGGGGAAAAGAAAATAAGTTCTCACCAAATGATAGCTCGTAGGGTATTTTGATTGTAGGCAAAAGAAATTGCATTTGACTGGTTTCAACCCCCAAGCCCACACCAAATGGAATTTACTAGCTTTCTAACTGGCTCAGAGATAACCAGTCAACATTGGGAGGGATGGACACACAGGGGTCTCAAGTGTTGAAATTCATTTAAGATATCCTGGGGGATGCACTGGGATGATTTTGATCCAACTGTCTTCCATTCTGATCTTGGTCTAGAAAATTTGGGTTACGTCTTTTCTTTGAAGAAAAAGGAGTGGAAAAGTACATGATTAATAGTCACCAAAGATCATGTAGAATGGGTAGGGGTTGAAATCTCTATTGCTATGGAAATAAATTACCACATAACCAGTGGCTTAAAGTAACACAAATCTGTTTTTATTGTTCTGGAGATCAGAAGTTCAAAATCAATCTCAGTGGACCAAAATCAAGACCGTGGTAGTGCAGTGTCTCTGCCATCTGCTCTGAGAATCTTAGAGAACATATGGTAATCACAGCAGGATTATTCCATCATCTTTGTCATATAAAGTAACCTGATTCATGGGACAATAACCCACCTTAAGCACAAGTCCTGCCCATATGCAAAGGAAGAGGATATACCCACCCTTTGTGCATCTAAAAATGTACCCTTTAGTAAGTAGAATGGGTACAGACTGTTACACAGATTGTAGTACAACCTAGGAGGTGTAGGCACAAAGGTGTGTATGTGAATTTAAGAGCAATTATGTGTAAAAGTATCCGAGGAAGGAGGGGAGAAAATGGGGTTCAGAAAGGAGGTGATTTCTGAGCTGAGTTTTAATAGACAAGAATTCGTCTCTAATGGGAGCTACACATGTATACCTAAGAGAAGCCAAATTCAGATTTCTGAATAAAAGACTAATGCTTTACTCTAGACCACAGATGAATTCCCAAAAGAGCCGGAAATTAAATCCAGGCAGAAATAATCATTTAATCAGTCAGTCAGGCCACCTTGCCTTGCTTTGTGAATTAAAAGGGCTTAGAGAATACGTTTGGATTCCATTTCGAAAGCTTATTAAATCTTGAAATTCTTGGGTCTCCCCTAGTTGGCACAGCGTTGAGCGCTGGGCTTCGAAGCTGCCCGCAGCCTCTGCATCACCTGTTCGATCCCCAGCCTCCAGGTGAGGGTCCCCCATGGCGCGCAGACCTCTCTTGCCAAGCAGACCTCTCCTGCTGCCCGTTACTCCCCCCAGCAGTGTATTTCGTCAGTCTGCCTGTTCTGTTCCCCCTCTCTGGCTCTGGTGAATTCTCTCACCCTCCTGTACTTCTGACTGTACCCAGTGCTTGCATAAATAAATAAATAAATCTTAAAAAAAATCTTGAAATTCTTGTTATCTTAGGATTATAGTAGTGATTTTCAGTATCTTTTTGCTTAAAAATGCCATAAAAGAGCAGGCATATGTGATGTTGCTGGGAGGAAAAGTAGTCATACTATTGTCTAGATGGCACAGAAGTTGAATTCAATGATCAGCCAGTTGCCTTGGGCTTACTAATTTCTTTTTGATATTACATTGCAATGAAGAATTGCAGGGTGGTGTGAAATGTGAGAAGGTAAAAGGGGAGAAGACTATTAAGTCAAACACAAATAGAAAGGAGCAAGTAAAAGCAGTGCATGAAGTTCCAGCTGGCTAGCAGTCATTCATCACTGCTCCATTTGCTATTAGAATTGTGGAGGATTGGAGGGTAAAGGAATGTCCCCAGACATTCCTGTTTCAATGGTTCTAGGGTTGGTTAATCTAGTGTTCACCTAGTCTGAACACTTTTCAGTATTCAAAGGGTTTTTTTCGTATTGTAATTTTTTATCCAGCTAGTATATAACTTTTTTTTAAAATCAGGTTTTTGTAGAAGAATTCCCCTGACTACTGTACCACCCGAGTGATTGTAATAAGAAATAATAAACAAACAATAAATAAATAAATAAATCTTTAAAAAAAAAAAAAAAAAGCACCTGATAATGCAACATTTTCCAAACTTCTGATATAGAAACCTTTTCACAGCACATCCAGTGATATCTTAAGGAAATGCTTATAAAAGGTCCAGGAGGCAATCTCCTAGTTGATGTGATGGAAGGAACACAAAGTTGCCTTTAGTGAAACAGTAGTGATCTGCTAGGGCTTTGAGAACTGGATACCTGCGGGTGCTATACTGAGTGCTAGCTGCGCTAACAGTACCTCAATTTTACAAAGAGAGAGGCTGAGGTATAGAAATGGCAAATAGTTTGTACGTGTCCCACCACATTAAGTGGCAGTCATGATTCAAATCGAGGACTCAGGTTTAGAAATCCCCCAGGACACTCTTCTGCCTCCCCCAATGACAGCTAAACTGCCTAAAATTAAAGCAGTGCAAAAGGACTGTTTAAAGACCTAGGCACTTTAATTAGATTTGTCATTTTCTGTAATCATCATGTTGACTTTTACCTCTGTAGAGCAACTTATATTACACCAACATCATTCACATTTACTATCTCCTTGAGTCTCACCAACCCTGTCAGTGGACTGAGAAGTCCACTGGATACAAAAAGTTTGAAGGATACAAAAGTTTGAATGTGCTGGCTAACTCAACATCACTAATCAAGGACTAAAATAATCAGGGTTTACCTTATTACTACCTCTATCCTAGTAAGAAGAGTGTCCAAATTTAACGAATAAAAATACAGGAATCTACGATTAAAAAAATAAAAATAATAAAAATCTTTGAATAGTCTAAATTATCAGGTTTAACTCTAGGCTAGTTGAATGCTAGAATGAAAAAGAATGTCAGATAAAGAATGAATAGTGGTTTTAGTATATGTCTAGTACACTACTTGAGACATGCTTATAGTAAGATTTCACATGCATTGTTGATCTAAAATTTTTATATGCATTTTATCTGGCGACTTGATAACTGGAAACAGAGCTCAGAACACAGGATTGAGTAAAAGTAGAGATGGGAGGCTAAGTGACCTGGAAGCAGTGTGACATTAAGCTCTGTCCTTGAGCTTCTCAAGTGGTGTGTGCTGATGGTTTAACAAGATGGAGAGGTACTGGTTCCCTCAATCCCTGCATAATTAATGAAGTCAAAAGTGGTAGAAACACAAGTTCTTTCCAGGACATCTTGATGGTGACCCAAGCATGGTGAGGTTTAAAAGGGGTCCATTGTTCTCTCGGATGACTTTCAGCATAGTTCCATCTACATCAGCAGCCAGCTGCAAAGCATGCCACTGCCCATCATGGACAAGGAGACCCATGCACCCACAAGTTTGTATTCCAAATGCCCGAAGAGCAGGGCTCACAGCCCAAGGTGCAAGTTGTCGGGGTGAAGGTGGTCAGGACACCTTTCAGGTATGGGCCCACACAATATAACTCCAACCTCTCTCACATATATTGGATAAATGTTGCTTTGTGGCCCATGTGCTCTTACTGGCAATCTAGCTTCTCAGATGACTGTATTCATGTTCTGTAAATTAGAGTTTCATTGTTACTTTCAATACTTGATACATAAAATACAGTTTTTGAACTCTGATTGCATTATTGTAAGCTAAAAGTTAACATATCATTTGTCAACAAAGGAAAAGGAAAAACTATTGAAGTCTTTAAATATAAATTTACCCTTTAATAGGCTGTGAAAAAATGGTTTCAAGGTGTTATCACCTATGTGCAAAACTGTTTTTAATGGTGATGATGAGAATTTCAAGGGAATGCATTAAAAAGTCAATGAGGGTTCACGTGTAACCATTTCAACAAAAAACATGATAGAAAAAGCTATCCTGACTTTCACATCCACAAGAGCACACTGCTCCTACCTTAAGAAGAGCAACCCAGATAATCTACAAAAATCATGTTTGTTTAAGCTCGGAGAGAATTCAGGTTGTAAAAAAGCCTAATGAACCGAATCCAAAAGTGACAGCAACCTCCTAGGAGAGCTGCTTTTATCCTGGGCAGCAAATCCAATGGAAAAGGAAGCTGAAAAGAAAAAGCAGCTGAGCCTTTAACGCAATTTTAAAGGGTTTAGAATCCCCAAGAGCTCGACACAGGGGGCCTGCACCTGTCCTTTGGCCCTTTTCCATGGACCTTCACAGGACAGTTTGAGGGGGCAGGTTGATAACTGAGAGACTCTGAACTCAGGCATGGAAATCCTGCTGAAGTCAGAGAGGAAGAACTAGGGGAAGTCCCGACACCCACGTCATGGTGCAGCTGCTGAGCAGCATGTACCTCTGGGTGAGGAGCTGCAGAACTGAGAAAAACATCTACTCTCTGTCCCCAGGTACAGATGGGAGTCTGAGGAGAACTGAGAGTGATTCCAGGAGAACTCAGAGTCATCCCAGAGATTCACATGGGCCTTACCTTGGGTGAGGTTCTTCTCCCCACTGGGGGAAGGACCAGGAAATGGAGGTAGACAGCCCACCCCAAACACAACTACAAAAGACCTCCTGAAGACTAAGGGCAGAACAGGGATATGGAGAGAAACCCCAAATCTTGCACTGAGTACTAGGAAGGGACCATGTACAGTTGGTAGAGGGCAGGAGCATGGATATGTTACGATACAGGGGGGAATTTTTCCCCACCCCTCTGGGTTCTTCTGACACTAGACAAATACATTTATATCAAACAGATAAGTAGGAGAAAATATCAAACTTAATAACAGCTATATGGAGAATTTACATTATAAATTCTGAAATAAATTTTGCAAGTCTGGGGTTCATATTCTGTGTGAAGGGATCTAAAGTATAAGGTGGTTGGGGGTCATTTCACATGACGCAGAGGGAACAACTTCATATGACAAAATCTTCCCTCTGGATGTTTGCCCTGCCTTAAGGTAGGTTCCTCTGATTTTAAAAAGAAAAAAAAAAAGGTTGTTTCTGGAAATATCCTTAATTTAGTAAATCTAGGTAATCATTCTTGAAGAAGTAGTAACAGTTTCAACTGAGGATCTCAACTGATCTTAGTTCTACATATCAAGATAACATATATCGGGGGCGGCGGAAAATCTAGACATCTTGGAAAAAGTCTATCTGAACCCTTTTCAGGAGACTACTACCACAGAGGAATAAAGCAAAAGCAAACGGATCCTGTTAAAAAGTGAAGGTAAGAAAGAAGTGATTGGCCTCCCTGGTGGCACAGGGGTTAAGATGTAACCTACGAAGCTACCCAAAGCCACTGTAGCATGAGTTTGATCCCCAGCCAGGGAGCAACCTACATGGCACAGCAGACCTCTCCTGACCTGCCTGCTGTTCCCTCAGTCAGTCTGCCTGTTTCAGTGCCCGGCTCTGTCTCTGGTGAATCCTCACACTCCCCACAACTCTGGCCTGTACCCCAGTTCTTGTATGCATAAATAAATCTTAAAAAAAAAAGAAAGGAGTGATTAAATACTCCCAGGTGTTCATATCCCAGTTTCTGCTAAAGGGAAGTGGAGGATAGGCCTCTGTAAGTGTTTTAGAAGAGGCTTGATGGAGATGTGGCATGTGCATTATTTCAAACTAAGGTTAATAAAGACAATGCAGGTTCTCATAGGAAAAACTTTTACCACTCCCTTAACTATCTTGAAAAATGAAAAGTGAGACTATTATTCAGAATTAGGCTTTTTACCAGAAAGAACCCATCGATGGTAGAAACCTATCTACAAGGCAGGGCAAATGTCTAATTCAAAAATCTGGTCTTTGTCATATGAGTCACCCAGTCCTCATAATGTGAGTTCCCTTCCTCTCTCCTTGAAGGCCCTGGCCTCTATCTTATTCCTTAGCTAAGGATGTATACCCTCATTTGCTCCCACTGACCCTGGAATTCACATCCACTTAAATTCTCCATATGTTTGTAACTCATCTTTGTTTTTTTCCTCCTGATGTATCTGACATTAATTTGTTGTTCAGCCAGTCTAAAAGAACCCAAAGGGGTAGGGAGAAACTTTCTCTCGTCCCTACAGAAAGTTGTGATTCCTCTATCACATTACGTGAAGCCTATAGTAACTGAATAACTAAAGCCACAAAACCTTACAGGCCTAGCTCCACTACTGACTAGATTGTCTCAAATCGTCTCACTAATGGTGAGCCAGATAACAAAAGTCTGCCCTTTCTCTAGAGATGACTGCTGTTTTCTTCAGACTCTACTATTCCTTTATAATTGATGATGTCTGAGTTTAATTTTAATCAAAATCAAATTATAAAACATATAGAAAAAGTAAGAAAACTAATATTTCCTCAAAGAGAAAACAGTAAATGAAACCTTACCTACAGAATAAAATTGTTGTTGGAATTATAAGGCAGACACTTTAAAATAATGTTTATGAATATTTAAGATGAAAGAAATAGAATAAGTGAACATGTTTGGACAATTTCAGAGTCAAATGCAAATGCTAGAAATGAAAGTTACATTACAGATAAATAATACTGTCAATGAGTTTATTATGTTGTAGAGGAAGGAATCAGTGTCACTGAAAACAGACAATGTGATTTTAAAACATATCTGCATTCAAGATAAACATGCTAATAAATACATAACTTGATTTCCAGGAGAAATACTTTAATGGCCCAGAACATATGAAAGCCATTGCCCCAAGATTCAAAAGACTCAGAAGAATAAATACAAAGAAATACCAAAATTATACATCACTGTCTAACTGCTTAAAATCAAACATGAGGAGAAAAACTTAAAAGCCACAAGAGAAAACAAAACACATTACAGAAAGGAGAAAAACAACAAAAATTGTATCTCCTCATTGGAATCAATAGAGACCAGAAGACACAGCCATGACAACTTTAAAGTGTTAAACAGAAAAACGTATTAGTCTAGAATTCTAGAACTAGTTAAATTATCTTTCAAAAATAAAGATATTTCCCAAAGGAAAAGGTGAAAGAAATTGCCTTAAATAGACTTCTATAAGGAATACTAAAATGTATTAATTTAAGAAATACTAAAGGAATACTAAAATGTTTAGTTCAAAAAGAAAAATACCAAGTAGAGACCCAGTTATTCAGGAAGGTATGAAGAACACTGAAAAAAGAAAAGACATATCAGTAGATATAAGTGACAAACACATACACACACAAATACATACATTTTAAAGACTATTAACCTTATAAGGTAAAAATAGTAACAATGTAATGTTAGTTTGTACCATATTTAGAAATAAAAAAATGTGTGACAAGACAGAGCACAGGGGAAGAGAGAATGATAATTAAAATATGCTATTTTAATATCCTTACATTGTAAAGTAACAGAATTTTGTTATTATATACATATGACAAGTTAGAGATATATAATGTAATCTTTAAATCAACCACTAAGAACATAACATAAAATGATATAACTAAAGATAATACCTAACATAGAAAATAAAAATGAATGTGAATACCAAAAATACTTAATTCACAATAAAAAGGGAGGAACAAAGAAAGAGCAAATGCAACAATAAAAATCAAATATCAGCATTGTAATTTAAAACCCACATATACTAATAATAACTAATAATAACTAAAAAAAGAAATTAAAAGATGCAGACTCAGACTGGCTAAAGAATGCAATATTAAAGTAGATGTTTTGACAAGTAACACTCTTCAAACATAGTGACAACAGAAAAGGGGGCCTCCCTGGTGGGGCAGGGGTTAAAGACACTCACTATCAAGCTCTCCCCAACCACTGCAGCATGAGTTCTACCCTTAGCCATCGAGGGCACAACCCACATGGCACAGCAGACCTCTCCTCTCTAGCCCACTTCTCCCCTCAGCAGTATATTTCAGTAGATCTTCCTGTTCTGCTCCCTATTCTCTCTGGTGAATCCTCTCACCCCACCGCCCCGCAACTCTGGTCTACACCCCAGTTCTTGTGTGCATAAATAAATCAATCTTAAAAAAAAAAAGACAACAGAGAAATTGAAAATGAAAGAATGGAAAATATATAGCATAAAACATCTTCCATTACCATATTTTATAATAGAAGTAGACTTCAAAAAGTATTACCAAGATAGGCATTTCATAATGATAAAAGGGTTAAGTCATCAAGAAATCTTAAAAATTTTAAAGCTGTCATATTACTAGTTCTCTTATGAACTAATAAAAAGTATAGACAGATCCAAATTATTGTTGCAGATTTTAGCACCTATCTCTCAGCAACTGATAACAAGACAAAAATTTAACAAAGACATGGGAAATATAAATCAACTTAGTTGAAAGTTATAGAACACTACACCTAAGAACAGAAAAGAATTGTATAATCTTCTCATGTGCACTTGAAAAATTCACCAAGGTAGACTATATTCTGAGACATAAAACAAGTCTCAATAAATGTCAAAAGTCAAAATCATACAAACAAAGCATGTTCTTAGGCTGTAACAGTATTAGATTAGAAATCATTAACAAAATATTACAATAGAATTTTCTGTAATGATGAAAAGGTTCTATATCTGTACCGCCCAAATATGGTACCCATTATCCATATATGACTTTTAAGCAATTAAAATTTGGCTAGAATGGTTTAGCCACTGAATTTCAATTTAAATTCATTTAAATAAATTAAATATCCACAATTGACCAATGAATATCATATTGGACAGTTCAAATCCATTAAATCTCCAAATATTCAGAAATTTAAAAGCACATTTTTAATACACAAAACCATATTTCCGTGGGTCAAACAAATCACAAGCAAAACTAGAAAATATTTTGAACAAACTCATAATAAAACACACTGTCAAATTTCATGGAATACACATAAAGCAGTTCTCAGAGGGTACTTCATAATTTGAAGACTTGTAGATATTACCTAACTTCTCTGAACCTCCATTCTGATTTCTTAATGGGGAAAATAATGCTACCCACCTAGATATTTTTGTAGGAATTAGATGAGAAAATCTTGCATTGGTTTGTGATTATAAAGTGCTATTACTTTAAGACATACTTTATAAAGATAAGATATCCAAAAAAGCATATTTAGGAACAAAATATCACCCATGTTTGAATTATTATCTCGCCATTACCTAGTTGGGTGACTGTGGATACTTTGCATAAGGTCACCTGACCTCAGTTTAAAAAAAGATACAAACAAAAGCAAGGTAATTTTAAAGTTATTTTCAAACTCTAGTTTAAGAACTATGAAAGTGTGACATTTCCTTTGTAATGTCTACATGACTACAAAGTGCACTGCATTATCATCACCAGGATTCCCTTCTTTCCTGTGGGATCAGGAAGGAGAATGGTGGAACCATCTCCTGACAAACACTGCACTCACTTCTTCACACGCATCATTCCATTTCTTCCTCACACTCCTCCTGGG
>NW_023602695.1:0-11003 GCF_014898055.3 Talpa occidentalis
TTTTAGGGCTGGTGGAGGGGGTGGGTAGAAGTAAATGCTTTTGAAGTGATTTCCTTACTAAAACATTCAAATTGCTTTATCCTGAGGGGGATGGATTATTTTCTGAGTTTTCACTGTGTAGTTTCACCAAGCAATAGATGGAGGGGGCAGGGATGAGAGGCTGGAAACAGCCTTAGTCATGAATGTTCTGAGGGAGTAATACTAGGCAGGGTGGGGGAGGGGAGCTTTTTTCTACAAGGCAAGCTCTCTTAAAGCAGCTAGAAGAAACGTGAAAATCACCAGGGAAAACAGTCAATACACAGTTGTTGAATATATGTGTGAATGGAATATTTAAAACAGCCTTGGTCAGAGCCCCATGAGGTATGCTATGGGGAGTAGCACCTCTGTCAGTCACCTGCTATCTTCCTGGTCTCCACCCTGGTCTCAGGGTGATGGTGGAGGCTGTGGGGTGGTCATCTCTGGTGCTGATAGCCATGATCTGTCTGTGTTCTCAGGAGTGTGGGGGTGTGGTGTGTGTGGTCTATACCTGCATGTGGTGTGAGTTGTGTCGGTTTGTCTCTGTGTATGTGTGTTTGTGTGTTTCTCCTAGTGTGTGGCATATGTCTGTGTGTGTGTGGTGTGTGTCTGTATGGGAGGGTATGTCTCTGTATGTCAGTGTCTTCATGTATGTCTGTGTGGGGGAAGCAAGAGTGAGGGCGATGGCTAAGGTTTTCCAGGAGTCTGTGACTCCAGAGACCAGGGCAGAGCTCAGTTCAGGCCCTGGAGCCAGCCCTCCAGAGGGAAATCAGGGACATAGTAATTAGGTCTCTCCCGCCTCAGGCAAATGGTGAAGGAGTTTTCTTTCCCTGAACACCAGCCTTCAAAGATGGCAACCAGGAGGAAACAATAGATTTCACCTGCCCCAACTCAGCATCCTGAGGCCTATGGCATGAAGGAGCTGCTCTGAGCATCTGTCACAGATACCACTAGGTGACTTGAGCATCCTGATCTCAATCTCTTGTTCTTTCTCTAATTGGTTTACAATATTATATGTGACTCAAAGGTACAGGATCACAAATTTTCAGGTACCACATCTACCATCAAGGTACACATAGTTCTTACCATAGTTCCTGGTCTCTTTTTAATGGGACTTTTTAAATCCATTTATTTAAATGATTTATCAGAAGGAAATCATATTCTATCCTTGAACATTGAAAACTGACTTTGTGAGAAAATAGCACATTGAGAGGCAGGGAGACAGACAGAACAGAGATGTTTCATTTTACTTAAAGGAAATCTCCATGGAATTGTAAATAACACAAAACTTAAAATAGTCCATTTTGTGAAAGCAGTTACAGTTTTCTAATTGATTTGCATGTGTTATTCTACTGTGTTCCACAGTAGACCTGAGCTGGGCATTGGGATTGCCGCTTCATAGATGAGAGAACTGGGGCTTGAGAGGTTCTGACTTGTCCAAGGTCACACAATAAGTGGTAGATTTGGAACTTGATAAAAGATGTTCTTTTCCTTCTATTACACTGTGACAGATCTTCAAAAATAAGCTGTTTCATACCAGCCTACCTCCATATGGCCAGTCTACCTGTTTTGGGATATATTTTACAATCGCCTTTACAAAGTAAAATGACCACCACCTACTTTGTCGTTCTAGGCCATAACCTTAGTTTTTATCATCTTATAGACTTATTTAAAAAATATTCCCCTAGGGCCTCCCCGGTGGCGCAGCGGTTGAGCGCTGGGTTGCGAAGCTGCCCGCAGCCTCTGCAGCTCCGGTTCGATTCCCGGCTGCTCCCCGGCCACCAGAGGAGGGTCCCACATGGTGCGCAGACCTCTCCTGCCGCCCACTGCTCCCCTCAGCAGTGTACTTCGGTCCTTCTGCCTGCTCTGCTCCCTGCTCTGGCTCTGGTGAATTCTCTCACCCTCCCGCGCTTCTGACTGTACCCAGTGCATGTATAAACGAAACAAACGAACAAATAAATAAATAAATAAAAACATGCCTCTATAAAAAAAAAAAAAAGTTAAAAAAAAAAAAAATTCCCCTAATGGAGTCTGAAGTGAGGTTGCCATGTCTATCTTTCTACCTATTCTGAGTTGAGGAGAAGCACAGGGCACCTGCTCAGCACCAGTGTGACCCTACGTATCAGCTTCCATTACATTCAAGAATAAAGCAAGTGAAAGCTGTAGAGTAGAATAAAAATTAGCATGAACTTTGGAGTCAGATTTCTCTGCATATTCCAGCTTTATCACTCATTACTTTTCTCACTATAAAATATGAATATGAATAATACCTCTCTTAAAGGGAAGCTATGAGGGCTGAGTAAAGAATGCACATGAAGAGGTCAGTAGGTCAGTAGGTTCCAGATTGTAACTGACCACAGTTTTTAGGTGTCTAGCCTTTACAGTGGAACCATCGAGGAGATGTTTGACTTTGAAAGACATAAAAATTCAAAGTCACTTAAATGCTGTTCAACTGAAAGGCCTTTATTTTTAGCTGTGTGATGCTGTAGGTTTAGGAAATGCCAGAGTCAAGGCCATGTTTCATACATCTTTGTGTTTCTGCTACCAAGCACAGGCCTTGCATGGAAAATGTGCCCAGGGGCTGGGATGAGATGGGAAAGGGGAATGTGTGTGTTCTAGGTGAGGTGGTAAGTGAAGGGAGGTGTTAGATACAGTTGCAGGAATGTGGGAAGAGGTTCTCTGAGCATCCCCAACACAGCATCTTGCATCCCTTCTTCACAGCTTGCTTTTTCTTTCTCCTCTACTTTTGCAGAGCACAATATCAACATAGATACTCACGATCATTGTCCTGGGTATAATAATCTCTGCTTCACTAGTGAGGATCTTTGTTCATAGTGAAAGAGAAACACAATTAACTAAACATACAGAATTTGTACCTTTTTTCAACCTTGGAGATTGCTTAACAACTACTCATTTGTGCCTTGCTATTCTTGGAGCACACCTTTTTCTTCTGACTATTCACCAAGCCCATCTTCTCATAGGTCTCATCCTGTTCTCCTTGAACATAGAGCTGTGCTTTCGGGACTTCCCTGCCATTGGCATGGTCACAGTGAGCTGTGCTTTTGGCTCAACAGGCCCAATTCTGAGTTTTAATGGATGTCTTGCTTCCAACTGACTTCTCAGTCTTTTCCAAACTGTCTTATAACATCCCCACTTTTAACTGGAGAGAACAAAGAGGCATGGTGTTCGGGACACAGGGATTTGAGATCAAAAGTTCCTTTTAGATATATTTACTTGGGGATGGATGACCAATAAAATATTTAAATCAAGATTTCTTGAGGAGCAGAACTGCCTATATGCCAAAATGGAGAAGGGAATCTACAAAGGAGTTATCTATAAGGTCACTGAGAACCCAGTTTACCATCAGATCACTCTACTGTTAAGGCACTGACCTAAAGTCTAGCATTAGAGAGGCTCCATCAGATAGAACCAGATAGTCCCAGAGTCATATTCCGGCTGTATCTGTTACTGGAGCTGACCCAGAGTCACATTCTGGCTGTGTCTTTTATTGGAGCTATGACCTTAGGCAAACTGCTTAACTTTCTTATTCTATAAATTGGATACAATATGCAGAAAGAATATACCCTTCTGTGATTGTGACACAGAAGGGAAATAATGGATGTGAAGTCATTATTCGTATGTGATATGTATTAGATGCAAAATAAATGGGCATTATTTATTACGTTAGTACATATTGGCTAATTCTATAAAAGCCACCCACTAAACTATGAACATGCCTTCTGGGAGGAATGATACTCTTAGTTTATCAGTTTTACTAGATTTCACCTTGTGAAACAGTGAAGTTCTGAGGTATGAGATAAAGAGGGGGCGGTGCACGAGGGAGTAAGTGGCCTGGTGGATGGGGAGATATGGCAACAGGATAGAGCCCACATGGACACATGTGGTGGTGATCCTTGAGTTGCTGGGGAATTGCAGAAGAGCCCTGGATGCCCGGGAAAGGAACTCACTAAACAGAAAGAGGATGGTGCCCATACTCTATGCTGGAAAGAGGTGCCTAGCACTAATGTATTACTGCCCACATCACTAAGATTGGACTAGTGCCCTCAATGATTATGTTGGAAATGATGGTAGATGAGGTCATAGAACTCTAGACTTTGGGAAGTGTTCTTCATCACTTATGTGGCTCTTGAGTATTTCCAAATAGCTCTGTTTTCTGCTGTCTCCAGTTACAATAGAAGAGAGCTCAGAGACAAATTGAACATTCCCTAGAACACTGCATGAAGACCAAATGAAAACCAGGCAAGTGTTTGCTCACAATTGTGTCACAATTGCTTGGCTTTTGGAGAATTGATCTAGAGGCAGAGAACCCAGAGACCTCTTTCCCATTTGATTCATAATCAATTCTGCTTTTTGTGTTTTATTGAGTAGTTACATTCTGTGAAACGATACTAATATATTGTTCTCTGCCTTAAGTTTCTGACACAGAGCTCCCAAATCCCTTGGAATTTTCTGGATAATAGGATAATGGATGTCTTTTTTTCCTGTGAGGAACTACTGATAGATTCCCAGATCGCTTCAGTATGAGGAGAGATTACCAGAAGGACTGAGTCATGATTAGAAGCTTGGGATTTTCAGCTTCGCTCCCACAGTTATCCTCCAGGAATGGGAGAAGTGTTGGAGATTGATGTAATTGTTGATAATGCCCACACGATAAAGATTCCATAAAAATCTCCAACATCCTGGGTTCAGAAAACTTCTGAGTTGGTGAATATGTGTACCTGCCAAATAGTGGCACAACTCAATTCCCTGAGGACAGAGGTCCTTGCACCTAGGACCTTTCTAGACTTTACCCTACGTATCTCTTCATTTGTTTATTCATTTATGCCCTTTCAAATAGACTGTGAAATGCAAATAAGTGTTTCTCTGAGTTCTGAGAGTCATTCTAGAATATTATTGAACCCAAAGAGAGCAATGGAAATCCCTGGTTATATCCTGTCAAAATACAGGTGACAGCCTGAAGCTTGAGACTGGTATCTGAAGGGGGGAGAGTGTAGTGAGGTTGAGCCTTAATCTGTGGGATTAATTTTAACTCCATGCAGATAGTGTTGGGACTGAATTGAATTTTAGGTTACTTAGTGATGTTAAAGAATTGTTTGATGTGTGGAAAACCCACATATCTGGTGTCAGAAGTGTTTTTAATACTGTGAGAGAAAAGGAAAAACACAGGCATGTGTTTCATAAAAAAATTCTTTTCTTCCCTATTCTTTAGTACCTGGGACACTAAGATTACTTTAGGGAGCTTTTCATGTAGTACTTGAGGACTGAAGAAAATGACTTATTGTTAGAATAGTGAGGTACCAACAAAAAGCATTTCACAGGGAAAGCTGACTTACCATTGATACATAATTATTTTTATGAGCTATACTCTGAATCCAGGCTGCTAGAAATCCTCCATCCCTCACTTATCTAGCCCAAAATCTGAACTTTTCATTTCATAGTTCATCAAAAATTATATGAAATTGGCATGGAATAGAGAACTAGATATTATGGTGGTTGTAGGGGCATTGATTTGGATGGTGGAAGCAGCCACACCTTTCTCCCTTCCTTGAATCAAAACAAAAATATTGATGGTTGGGCATTTGCTGTGACCAGTTTATGGGGGAACTATCTGTGGCATTACTCTAGTTTCCTCTTGAGTTGGATCTACACACTGGTTCATTTTCTTCCTGTGTATTTTTTTAGCTGAATGACAAATTTAAAAAGCATGTTAAGGAACACCTGCCATGTTTCACCAAGGGTCCTTGATGCCTCTTATGAACAAATTCAATCCCAGAAAAGCCTCACAAGCAAAGAAACAGCCAAGGGAATGCAGCAGCCATCTGGATGCCTGACCAAAGCAGAAGATATGCCCAATTGTAGTACAGTAAGTGTGAAGTCATTATTTTTTAACTTGGCCAAGAATATTGATTTCATTACATTTAAAGTGAGAAAGAAAAATAGTTTAAGATGCAATGTTTTCCATTTGTAATTTTAGGAGAGAAGCTATTTTAAGGTATTTGACCAAGTTCAAAGAAGTAAACTGATCCACCAGAAGATAAGCAAACAGGAAAAAGGAGCTATCTGTGATATAACTTGAAGCAGAAGGCGTTTACAACTAACTGTATTATATTTTATTGAGCAGTTCTGGGCACGTGATATTTAATTCTCACCACATCAGTACCAAGTGAGCCTGAAGTTCTTATTTAGATGAAAGAAAATATGAAATATATGAAATATTGACCTAAGTTTATAAAACCAATGGGTATAAGAGTTTGGACTTGAATCCAAAGTCTGTTCTCATCTCACAATAACACCCTGTCTCCTTACTTGCTCATTTATTTCACACAAAGTAAATGCTGTTTTGCTGCTAACCATGCATTCCAATTACTCATTCAACATTTATTTAACCAGTGTTTGTTGTAACCTCCTATCTGCCAGGGATTAAAAAGCATATAACAGTTCATAAAGCAAAGCCCATATTCTTGAGCTTACAGTCTGATAGGGGAAATAATTGCAAAACATGACACAATGTAAAATATGCCCAAGGAGAAATATGTGTATTTGCTTCCTCTTTTCTCCTTTCCACAGATAATCAATAATTAATCCTACTTTGTATTTTGCTCATACCTGCCTTCCAAGGAAACCAAATGCTTGCATATATTATCTTGTCAACTCTCCTAATAGAACAGCTTCATAGTTCAGTTCTAAAAACCTATCAGCTTGCAAAACTGTATGTAGTCAGTCTTGTATTCTCAAGTTAAACCAGTGACACAATGTCTTGCATTAGCATCAGCAATTTAAGTACAGAGCAGTGCTGAGAGTCACACATTTCAGTTTTATTTAGATCGGCATGGGTACCTAAGTCCAATTTTTCTTTTATAGATTATGGACTGATAAGTCAGTCAATGGACCAAGAGTGAGGGGTGAGGGTATAAAAAATGATGCATTGTTATTCCATTTGGCCAATAGCTAAAGGTAAACCCCAAAGGGAAATTAAGGGTCTTTGGTAGCTTTTAAATGATATTATAAAGAAAGTTGCTGTTTGTGGAAAATTGCCGGTGTGCTAGGCATAGTGCTGAGCGCTTTACTTTTATCATCTCATTTAGAGATTTCTCCCCTCTTCTCCCAACAAGTTTAAGAAGATTGTACTTATTTTTGGGGTAATTACTCATTATTTCCATAGAAGTGAAGGAATTAGGACTCAGATCGGTTAAGTAACTTGACTTAGGCCAGTTAGTTAATCTTATATGAGCTTAAAGTTCAGTCACAGATCTTTTCCCATAAAGTGCAGGTCCTATTGACCTGAGAAGATTTTGAGAATTCAGGAAAGCTGCATGTAGACACAGGCTGGGTGTCTAGGGAGGCTACAGCAAGATGCAGATGAAAAGATAAGAAACACCCAGGTTGAAGGTGAAGCTGTGAATTACAAGCGTTTACAGTAAAAACTCTTGCTTGAAATAATAGAAGCCCAATTCAAATTCTTAGAGCACCGAGGAACTTTTTGGCTTACTAAACTATAAATATAATAGAAGAGTGGGTCCAATGGTCTTATTTAGGGAAATGAAGACCTCAAGCCTCTATCTGTCTCTGATTCGCATGATTCATCTCTGTCTCTTTTCTTTCTACTTTGAATCTAGCTCCTCCCATGTGGTTGAAACCCTGGCTATCTGTTGTCTTAGAATTGTATCTTTAAGGTTTCATGACTCATGAGGCCAAAACAAAACAAACAAACATGCAATTGCACACCATAAATTTCAGATAAAAAATTCCCAGGAAAAGTTTCTGATTGGTTGTGTCTAGAATATGTACCCTCTCTGTGGCTGGGGCAACACTTTGATTAGAATCTACCCCAACAGAGCATATGGTGGCATAGAAAAAGAGGTGTTGAAATGGCAATAACAATGAAGTCCACTATAAGCATAAGCCAGATTAGTGATAAAAAGAGACATAAGAAACTAAGTATGTATGGAATATAAACCTTAAAATTCACTGGTGTTTTGCCTAGTAAAACTTCCTGCCATCAGAAGCTAGTCTAAGCCAACACAAGATTGACATCATAGAATAACAGATACCTTCCAGCTTGTTCCTCTGTGGTCCACCCATTTGGCTCTTTCTTTGGTTACTTGTTTATATAAGCTTATTCCCTCTAAAATTACATTATGTGTTCTGTTCCTGTTTGCAAAGGTGTCCTTCCAATTTTTCAGATCTCAACTCAAATTCCACCTCCTGTGGAAGATTTCTCCTAATACCCTTTTATTATAAAGCAATTCCCTTACAAAAGCCAGTTTTATCTCCCCATAGTACTAAATACCACTGAAATTTTCATTCTTTTCTCTCACCTTTTCTGTTTGCTTCCTAAAACATAACTTTGATGGGAGCAGAGGTCTTTTCTCTCTTCTTGCTCCTTTTAATGTTATACCTACAACAGACTTCTGGCATACTGTGTAAATCCTTAATACATATTTATTGAATAACTAATGGAATGAGTGAATCCTAGACTTAGAATGGACTGTAGATTTTAACCTGCAGATTTATACATACTAGGAACTTCAAATAATGTTTTTTTGAGGTAACATTGGTTTACAGCACTGTATCTGATTTAGAGAAATAGGTTCACACTTACTCAGCTGTGTGTCACCTCACTACACCTACAACCAAAACACCCTTAGTCCTTTATCAGAGACCATTGGATGACTGACCCTTTGTTTCTACACCTCCTCTTTCCCCTTCTAATATGCTCAGTCCGGAAGTCACATTTTTAGGGTCAAACGTGTTTTTAAATGAATGGAAAAATCAAAGGATCCAGGAAAATTGTATTACTGAAATATGCTGAGAATGTTGTTGAATTTGAATGATATAACAAAGACTTTAAATTCTCACCAAAAGGTTAAAGGCAAATGCCCATTATCTCTTTCCAATTTTTTACTACATTGCATGGGTTATATTTTAGAGAGGCCTGGTTTCTTGCAAGGTTATCATTTATTTAATGTATTTTCTGTGCTTGATATGGTAGGTACTTTACATGAGAACCATAGTATTAGGTAGCTTTCACATGTCCCAAAGGCTTTTAAAAGATGGACTGGGATCAGAACCCCCTCCCCTAAATCATAGTGGGAGTGTTTTCACAAGTGCTCTAGAAGATCAAGGAAGAAATTTCAGAGTTGTGTGTTTGAGGAGATCTAATAATTGCTACTTAGTTACAAACCTGTCTCATTTTGTCTGTGTTCAGCATGTGGGTGAATAAATGAAATTTTGCTCAGGGTTGTCCCAGAGGTTTTTGTTTCATAGAACAATGGCTTGAAGGTATGGTTCTTTTACCAGCGCATCCACAGCTCTTGAGAATATCTTAGAAATGAAAGTTTTCTGGCTTCATTCTTGACCTTGTGAGTCAGAAACTCGGGAGATAATCCTAGTAATCTGAGTTTTAAAATCCTTCCAAGTTATTCTGATGCACATTAGTATTTGAGAATTATTGCTTTAAGGTATCTTCAAAGAAGCCCAGGAAGGGCACCTAGTTATCAGTGGAGAATTCTAGAGTACAATATTAGGGGATTAGAAATGGGGGTAGAATCACCAACTGTCCTCATTTGTCAGGATGGAAGGGGTTTCCAGAATGTGGAATTTTTAGTTTTGAGAAAGGGACAGCCCTGGGCAAACAGGCTTAGTTGGTCACTGTATTCATTTATTATTGCTATCAAAACAAATTACCACAAAATCAGTGACTTGAAACAAAACATTTATTATCTTTAGAGTTCTATAGATTAAAATTCCAACATGATTCTCAGTGCTCCAAAATCAAAGTGTCGTGGGGCTGTTTCCTTGCTCTTTCCAGTTTCTAGAGGTGCCCTTTCTCTGTCCTCAAAGCCAGCAATGCTGCCTGTCTGTGACCCTTCTATAGTCACATCTACCTCTGACTAGTTAGAAAAAGCTCACTGATTTTAAGGACCCATGTGATTAAATAGGGCTGAAGTGGATAATCTAAGGCAATATTTCCATGTCAAGAATCTTAACATAGGTGTAGCAGACCTCTCCTGTCATGGCCACTGCTCCCCTCAGCAGTATATTTCATCAGTCTGCCTGTTCTGCTCCCCACTCTGTCTCTGGTGAATCCTCTCACCCTCCTGCACATCTGGCCTATACTCTGGTTCTTGTATACATAAATAACTAAATAACTAACTAAATAAATAAATAAACCTTAAAAAAAGGAATCTTAACATAATCACATTCACAAAATTTCTCTTGGCGTGTATTAACCATAGGTTACCTGGTCACAGGTTCCAGAGATTAGGACACAGATGCCTTTGGGGAGCCACTATTCTGCCTATCATGGTGGCCATAACCAGAAGTCCGGGAATTTGGACTTGCAGTGTTAAAACAGAACTATTCCAAACAGGGAAAATTGTTCCCTTAATTTGGGTTTGCAGAGAAGAGCTAATGCTGTGGTGATGACCACATCAGACAATGGTGGAGGAGACTCTGGACCCAAGCTCTGAAGCAATGCAAAAGTCAAGGCGGGCAGAAATGTCTTCCTGAGTTGCCTATTCTGTAATTTTGTGTAAACTGATTCAAACTTTCCCTTTTTCATTCTGTGACATAATCTCCCTTTTATAGGTTTGTGTGTGTGTGTTGAGTATAACCATACTAATTTATTATTAGTCACTAACTGCAGGTAATTCACTGTTGCTTATAAAATGCTACATTAACTACTGCTACCATTTAGTTATCAAGTTCTGATGGTAGCAAAAACAAATCATGACTTTAATTGTCTGAATCTGGCTCTGTGTGTGTGATCAGCATGTGATAAGGACCTTGCTGAGTCCTAGAGAGCCATAGTGAAGCACATTTGCAGGAATTTGGTCTGTGTTAGTAGCTCTTTCAGAGAAATAATGTTCTAGGAGTATGTTATCGTATATAGTCTCTAGTAAGGATTTATTTTTCCTGTGTGAATATCTGTTTGTCTAATTTCAACCATCTTTTCAGATGAACTG
>NW_023602696.1:0-37648 GCF_014898055.3 Talpa occidentalis
AGAGCAGAGCTAAGTGACAACTTCTGCAGGGTCCAGCGACTGGGCGCTCAGTGTGGCAGCAAGAACACAGTGGTGCAGGGAAGAGGGTGCACACTGAGGGGCTAGGCCATTTTTTCCTTAGGCTGACAGCACTGAATGGCCCTTCCTGCCTCTGCTAATGGCTCTACTCTGCCTTTGGTGTGCCTCAGTCAGCATTCCTGGGTGTGGACTAGTTGATCTTTTTCTAGTTCCTCTCCTGTCCTCTGTGTTAGAAAGATATTCATGTAAGTTACAGGGATTCCATATTTCCAATAGAGAAAATACTCCACATTTCCTAATTGTGGTCTTAAGAAAGTAATCTCCTCTGTATATATCAGGAAGAGTTGAACAAGCACTGCATTTGGAGTCAGGTTCTAGGCCTGGATTCAAGTTCCAGTTCTGCCAATTATTGATCACATGACTCAGGTAGGCTGTTCACACACACTCAAGTTTTCCCAAGAAGGCCTTTAAGGCCATGCTCAGAGGACCCTGGCGGGGATGAAATGAAAGCCAGCATGTGAAAGCTACTAGCATAAAGTAGACGCTCCACTGATGTTTGAGGGACTCTTTTTATTGTTGCCATGACTATTTTGCCTGAGTAATTTTGGCATAGAACTTTGACACGATGAAAACATGAACATGAAGCAAAATTTGAGGTGCAAGAACTGGGCTTAAGCTGTACTTTTTCTTTTTTTTTTTAAGATTTCTTTTTATTTATTATTTATTTATTTATTTATATTATTTTATTTTTATTTACAAGCACTGGGTACAGTCAGAAGCGCGGGAGGGCGAGAGAATTCACCAGAGCCATAGCGGGGAGCAGAGCAGGGAGCAGAGCAGGCAGAAAGACCAAAGTACACTGCTGAGGGGAGCAGTGGCGGCAGGAGAGGTCTGCGTGCCATGTGTGACCCTTCTCCGGTGGCCGGGGAGCAGCCGGGGACCGAACTGGCGCTGCAGAGGCCGCAGGCAGCCCGCAACCCAGCGCTCAACCGCTGCGCCACTGGGGAGGCCCAAGCTGTACTTTTCTTTATAGAAGGATTTCAAAATCATCACCGACAACTCAGAGAAAGCATCCTGGGGGGTAGTGTGAGGGTGGTGTTGGTGTGTATGTTTGTATCTGTTTATTAATTTTAACTGTCCTATATATTTTTGGACCAAGATCATTTGCTAAATAGTAAAATGGTAAACATAAGAGCAGGATGTCCTGTCTGTGACAACTGGAGTAGAGGAATTCTTCCCTCAAACTCGACTTCTAAGGATTCTGGTTAATACCAGTCTACATCAGAGAAGTATGTTAGAAGCACTCATCCCAGTTTATGTCTATGTTTTAAATTAGTGAAAGTATAGAATAGTCCACAAGTAATGTAGGAAAATTCAAGACACTCCACGTCATACCTTCTTCCGTCCCCAAAGTCCTGAAGTTTCCCATGACAGGAGCAACAGGAAGAAATGACAAGAAAAGAGAAAAAGTGTCCTTGTGAACTCAGGCGTCTGCTTTATGCTAGTAGTTTTCACATGCTGGCTCTCATTTCATCCCCGCCAGGGTCCTCTGAGCATGGCCTTAAAGGCCTTGTTGGGAAAACTTGAGTGTGTGTGAACAGCCTACCCGAGTCATGTGACCAATTAAGGGTCCCTCTTAATCTCCAGCCATCAAGGTTACTTTCTCACTGATGTTTTCCTAAATAATAAGAGAATATCCAGGGCCTCCCTGGTGGCACAAAGGGGTAAGACTCAGCACCATGAAGCAATCCACAACCACAGTAGCACGAGTTCAATCCCCGGCCACAGAGGTGACACACATGGCTCAGTAGATCTCTCCTGTCTCTCCCACTGATCCCCTCAGCAGTGTATTTCAGTAGATCTGCCTGTTCTGCTCCCCGCTCTATCTCTGGTGAATCCTCTTACTCCCAGCACCTGTGGCCTGTACCCTGGCTCTTGTATGCATAGATAAATAAATCTAAAAAAAAAAAAGAAGAGAATCCTATTATAAACCAGCCCTCTGGGGTCACAAGAAGGTCAGTGGTGGTGCAACGGCCAGGCTGCTCCCCACCAATAGTATCCCAAAGGGACAAAGCTGCTTATATGTCCCTGGGCATCAACAAATCTCTGGATGTGGCAAACGACCCCAGCACCATTTACGGGAATTCTACCTTCAGGGCTGAGCTGGGGAGAGGCAGCTGAACAAGGAGTGTTCAGTGCTTTCCAGTGGACAAGGTCAAGACTTTTCTCAAAACAAACAACAAGTGACAGTGAGGCCCCAGGAGGATAGTTGGTGCCCATCATGAGAGGCCACGCCCTCATCACATGCCTTGGTCTGACTCAAACAAGACCAGATGAGCGGGCCCTGTGGCCCTGCCTCTGACCTTCAGCCAACAGCTCTACTTTCATACGTTCTTCTGTGGTCTGGTATCACAGATGCCCAAACAAAAAAATTCATTCAGCATTTGGGATCATTGGAGCCGAACGAACTGAAGTTTTCCTTTGCAGTGCCTTTAGAGAAGGGCTTGAAAAGTAAATGGACATGCTGGGGGTTGAGGGAACTGACTGAGAAAGGGAACTTGGAATGGTGAATATTCTGTATCTTGATGAAAATATTCTGTATCTTGATTATGGTAGTGGTTCTATTACCTCAGTGGGGCTCTGTGGGTGGCCCTCATGTCCACCAGTCACATGGTATAAAGGGACCCTGGAATGTTGTTCCAGGGGGTGTATGACTCTGGGCTCCATTTGAAGGGATGCTGTGAAAGCTGGCATCTCCAGTGGTCATCTCCTTCACTGAGCTCCAACATGTAGAGAACACAATTTTTCCTCTTGGGTCACTCCCATCCCCATTCCTATATGTGAAGTTGCCCAATGACCATTTGTGCTGAATCAGGTCATTTTTATGTAGTTGACTTGCTGGGGTGAAGGGAAAGCAACCCTCTCCCATAATGGAGGGTGCCAATGCCAGGGCCAAGGGAGTGGGCAGGGCCCATGACCATAAACCTCTCTTCCCAGGGCTAGAAATCCCTCGATGCTCCTGTGTAGCATTTGGGAAAAGAGTGGAGTAGGCCAAACCCTCTGCTGGCCCAGATCAGAGCAGGCTTCCTCGCCCTCTTCCTGCCTGTGGTGCCTCTTCATCCAGGTGGTCCATTTTTTTTTCCCAGGTGAGTACGAGCCCCAGAGCATGTACTATGGCTTGGACCATGTTCATTAAGAACCAGTCATTCTGGTTGAAACCTGGCCTGTCTTGCATAAATGAGCTTCACAGTGGTGCACTGTGTTGCCAGACCACGCTTTCTGGCCTTGTTCTGACTTCCCCACGCTGAGAAGAGAGCTGAGAAAATTTGGCATTACTGAACCCTGTGGGCCTGCCACCCACCATGGGAAACGGAGGTGGCGCTGAGAAACCAGACTGGCCCAGCCCACAGCACATAATTATGGGCTTAATATTCGGATGGTCCAAGCCTGTGCCAGCTCTCTTGTACTTGTAGGAGCCAGGATACAATTCCCTGTGCTTTCTTCCCAAAACAACCCAGGCAGCCTTTCTTCTTTTCACTGATTTCCTTTGATGAGGTTTTCCAGGGCCTGATGGATGACTGTTCCCTCACCTTGGCCTCTAATTACTGCCCACACTTGCTTCCATGTGTTGTGGTTTCTGAGCTAGGAATGGAAATGCAGTTGGATGTTTCATCATCGCCTTGGAACATGAGCCTAGAAAAGCTCAACGTTCCCTGTAATTTCCACTGCTCTGGATTCCTACTCAGCATCGGTTTTTGCTGACACAGCATATAGGCAAAGAACAGGCAAGAAGTGGACTCCTCCCTGAGCACTACCTACTGCCCTGTCTTATCAGGAGTGAAATCGTTCGCATCTCTAATCAGGCGTCCCTCAGTAAGGAAGCGCACACCTACCACACAGGGCAAGGTGCCAAAGGGTGAGGGAGGTTCCAGAGGTCAGGGTCAGGGCGTGCTCTCTGCCCCAAGGAGCTCTCGGTGCAGACTGCACTCAGAACTAGCTCTCCACGCAGATCCACGTAGCCAACCGCAAACAGGTCACTTCTCAGCCCAGAACAGGGCAATGTGTGAGTTGCTTGCATTCACAGTGACAGTGAACAAGCTCAGGGCACCTGGGGGTCACTGTGGACCGGGAAGGTCTGGGAGGGGACCTGGAAGAGGAGCCATTGGAAGTGAATCTTAGAAATCAAGGAAGAGTTATTTAGCTGGAAAGAGAAGGATAAAACAACAGTGCTCCATGCTGCATAAAAGAAAGGGGGATCCCAGCACTTGCAGGAATCCCCGCTGTGTCCTGCTTCTCTGAACTTCTTCCAGACTTTGTCCTGTGACCAGTTAAACTGAGTGAGAATTCTCTTAGGCTGCAGCCCTCGCTCTACATCAAGAGATGACTGGGATGCCCCAAGGAAAAGAAGCTCCCCACACTTGTCCCAAATAGCCAACATGCATATGTATAGGCAGGCAAGTGAAATAGCTAAGTAGGGAGCTGGGTGGTGTGGGAAGGACCAGGTTACAGAGGGAGATGCCACTGGGTGTCTACCACTCAGGGGATAGAAGCTGAGAGGGTAGGGAGACCCCAGAAACTGTTGCTGAGCTGCTGAAGGTTGGGGCCCAAACTCAGTTTTGCCATGAGAGGCCAGCAGCCAGGCAGCACTGTCTTGTAGGTGTGGGCACAGAAGCGACTGGAAGGAAAGAGCTGAGGGCTGTTTAGACACTGCCTCTGGGTTCTCTGTGGAGCTTTCGTTATCCAGCAAGATTTTTCTGTATCATCCCTGTCTGCCACTGCTATGAGGGATTTCATAGTCAAAAATCTGGATACAGAGGGGAAATACCAGGAAGGACAGGTTTGGTGAGTTCTGTGACCTTGGGTCTTTGGTTGCAGAACTTCTGCAGCACTTCCCTGTACCTGTCCAGGTTGCTTCCAATGTTAGGGGGAAAGGTATGTCCTGAGAAAACTCCATACAGGCTTTGTGGATGCCACCCCCACTCCGTCAAGACACTGCGAAGTACAAATCCCATGATCCCCAAAGGGAAATTGCGAGGACCTAAGGATGGAGTTAAGCAGCCATTTTCTCTGTCTGTAAATAAAACCAGCCATGTTAGGGGGGGTCTTGGACACTTGGCCAGGTTTGGTCTCAGCGGGTCACTTGGGATTCCAGGTTGGCGGAATGGGTAGGATGCATTTAAGAATTTATCTCCCTCTTTTCTCCCTGAGTTGTACATTTCCTCATTTCCCTTCCCTTTGTTAACCTTTTGTGTGTGCCTGCAGCTTAAGTCCCCTTTAAGTGCGCAGGTGAGGACCCATAGTCAGGCAACACGTTTTATATCAGGGTTGCCCTGTAACACCAACATGGTGCCAGCCCTCCCCACAGCTGCCCACTTTGCCACCCTGTGCTCCCTGGTAGCACTTTCTCTTCTTGTGGCCGGCCGATGCTAACAGCAGCCCAGGCCAGAAAGCAGTGTCCAAGGCCTGCCCACACTCTTCCCCTGGTCAGGACCAGGGAGAAGGAAGAGAGTGGGAGGAAGCTGCTCATCCCATGGGATCAGTGAGCCCAGAGAAGGAAACCAGGAAGCCCCCGTGCCTGAGACTGGGGCCCTGGCACTGTCTAGCTAGGAGCTAGGGGTATTTTGGTTTTGGGGTGGAAGTAGCTTTTATTGCAATCCATGTATTCATTCATCTGGGTGCTCTTTACCACTTTGTTCTCAACAAGAGGCATGGCAATGGCATTGCAAGAATGAGGTGCTCCACGGAGTTTTCTTCAATGAAGAGAGAATATAAGCTTTGTGAGGTCAGGAGGTGCTGCTGTCTTGTTTTCCTGCTATATCCTCAGTGATGTTACATAGAAGACACTAAATAAATATTTGTTTATAGAACGAATGAAGTCACCTGACCAAGACTGCATTAAATATAGGGAGATTCTGGGCAAAAATTTTGCAAAGCCTGAATTCAAGATGCATCCATCCACATATTGAACTCCTGTGCACCAGGCCCAGTGACAGATGTTTGGGATACAGAAATGAATCAGATATGGTCTATGGGTCACAGGGAACTGTAAATACATGAAAGTCATTTCATTTATGCTGGGGATGGGCAGAATCTGAGAGACAGTCCAGAAAAGAGGATCAAAGCTTGGGTCCTGGCCTCAGAAAGATTACCTTTTATTTATTTACTTATTTATTTATTTTAAATCATTGTTCATTTTTAAACTGAAAGGATTTTTTTTTGGTAAAAATTTATGTATTTATATAAGAACCGGGGTACAGGCCAGATGTGCGGGAGGGTGAGAGGATTCACCAGAGACAGAGCAGGAACAGAACAGGCAGACTAACTGAAATACACTGCTGAGGGGAGCGGTGGGTGAGACAGGAGAGGTCTGCCGCGCAATGTGGGTTGCTCTGCGGCCAGTGGGGATCGAACTGGCACTGCAGAGGCTGTGGACAGCTTCACAGCTCTGCGCTCAACCGCCTGCACCACCAGGGAGGCCTGAGATTACCTGTTAAATGTATCTCTAAGCCTGAATTTCCTTATCTGTAAATGGGGGATGGACTATAATCCTTCCTGTTTACTATAAGGGGTTGTCCTGAAGATAAAATGAGCTAGATAGAGCACAAAGCTCCATCAGCACCCCATTGCCTTGCAGTGGTACAGGGCACAGGGGGTCCCAAAGGGAGAGCAGTGTGCTTTACATAGGGGAGGGACAGTCACCACAAAAGACATCTCAGAGGACACTCAGGTCAGATCTCCCTGGATGAGTGATGAGGGCCAAGTGGGTATGGAGGAGGATGGGTCAGATGGATTGATGAGGCCCAGGGGATGAAGGTGCCCAGCAGCCAAGTGGGGAGGACCAATGCAGGAGCTGCCAGCATCACCCCTCACCCCCACACACCACACACCACCGGAAGGTTCTGCTCTCCTCTGTGGAATCTCTGTTGTGTATTCTATGCATGTGGGGACCCCCCAAAGCACTGCACTGACTCTCAGTTTTGCTTCAGTGACTTCCCCAAGCATAGAGAAGACAGCCATGTGGTTCACTTGGGGATGATCACCTGTGACTTATCAGTCTGCTGGAGCCAGAGACCACCTGGTCCCGCCTTGTGCCAGGCTCTGTTGTAAGCATGCTACCTCTATTATCTCATGCCACCCATCAACAAGTCGATGAGGTAGATGCCACTATTTGCTCTCATTTAATGGTGGTTAAAAACAGGGGTACCCAGTGGCTAAGTGATTTGCCTGAGATCCCAGAGCTAGGAAATGGAGGTGGACTTCTAACCCAGCAAAATGGTCTATAGTTGGTTTCAGCCCCACTCTACATAGAAGCATAAGAAGGGGTAAAGAATCACAGTCCTTACTGTCTATTTAGGTGTAAAAACCACTTATACTTGCTTTGTCAGGCCAGGCTAATCCTTTTCAGTTCTACCAGTCTAGAGATTTCAAAAATCTCAACACTTTGTGGATGTTCTTCCACATGAACATGTCAACATAAAAACTGCGTTACAAATGAATTCTGGGGTTTGTGGGTCCCCTGAGACCACTCCATAGACCATTACATGGTTAATGAGCTCAAGATTTCCAGTTTAGCCTAGAGATGGGGGCAGGGATAGGGGGTTGGGGATTGTCAGAGAAGCTGCAGCAGGTGGAGACTGGTTCTGAGGTGAGAACCAGGCTGAGCTGAGGGAGGGCATGGGTCAGGTGCTACTCGACTGTGAGGCGGCAGCTCAGTGTTGCAGCGATGAAAGTGTTTGCTTCAAAACTCTGAATCATCCGCTGCTATTTCTTTACATATTTTTGCAAGAGAAGAAGGCTTTATTTGGAGTGATTCACCAACATATTATAAATCAACAGACATGCAAAACAGACTTAAAGGAGCTACAGAAACTTACAGAGACCCAGGAGCTATAAAAATAAATGATTTCCAATGTCCTCATAGCAAGGCATGTAAACTCAATTCCAGAGAAAAGAACCAATGCATTTGACTAACTCAAGAGGTCATACAAATCTAGCTAAAATAATGCACAGCTATTTTCTTTCTAGAAGACTGAATCGAGGCAGCAAATGATTAAGATTAAAAAGTAAAAAATTGGAAAATGCAGCAATGAAAAGCATCAGCCCTGTCTCTCCCTACCTAGAGTCTTGAATCCTGAAGGTAACCACCTTTACCTGTTGTGTGTTTACTGCTTCTGGGGGGGGGGGGGGCTAGCTCCTTATCTCTAAATGTGCTTGCCTCTGTGTTGCATTCATAGGCATGATGGCCTCTGTCACCACCCCTACGACACCCCTCCCATTTCTTTATACTTAAATTGCTATTTCTCCCTCTATTGTGTTGGTTAACATTGTAACTTATAATCATCAACTTAATATTGTAATAATATATAATTAAGTCTGTCATTTATTGCTTTAACTTGTGACAATCTCTCCTTTTCCTATTTTACAGTAGGGAGAAAATGGCGTGCTTGAAAAGATGATCATTTTCCCAAGGCCATCCAGTTGGTGAAAGTGATACAGTTGGATACAAGCCCAGGTCAGCCCTAAATCCCATAGGGACTGCTGCGGCCCCACAAACAGTTCTGCCTGGCACCTATTACTGAAGTAGTAGTTGTTACTGTTAACACCTGTGACTGTGGGAGAGCACTGTCTTCTGAAGGACTCATCTCTGGGGGCTAGCAAAATGTCACATTAGCTAATGGAGGCCGGGTGTTTACTAAGTGACTCACCAGAGTACTAGCATTCAGTCCTAGAAGTCCGAGAAAATGAGCTCCTCATTCTTTTGAGACAGGGCGCGTGGTTAGAAGAGTTGTGGGGTATTTACAGTAACAGGATGGTTAGGGTGAAGCCAGCTCCCAGGTTCCCGAGTCAGCACTGAAATTCAAAGTGGCAACAGAGAACAAAGGCACTGAAATCATTTCTATTTGTTTCATGTCCTGTCCCAAGTCTGCGAACACATGGGTGGTCTCACTGGTGTCACCCTTTTGGGGATCTCCCCTGTGAAACTGTGGGAGACTGGATTTGTTCTCACGTCTCCTGAACAGTTTAAATTTCAAATAAGTCCTGGGCATGCCTGAACAATAGTTGTTTCTTACGTTTTTGTTTTTTTTTTTCTTTTTTCCCAATTGATCTGGTGCTTAATGATAACATGGATCCCAAGACCCATATCAGCACATAGGCATCTAACAACTGGCTCCTCTGGGGTGAGGGTGGGGCTTGTAGCATCTGCCAGTTTCCATGGTGAAAATACTCCTCTCATAGTTTATTCCAAGCTATTTCACTGAACATGAAATTGGGAAGAGATGTACCATAGCAGTTGATTTTATCAGTATTTATACTACACAGGTGTAGTAGATAAAAATAACCTCAAAAACACAGAAAATAGTAACATAAGTAGGTGGTCACTTGGGAGTATTTATTACCTGTATTATCAAATAAGCCTTTATTTGAGTATAACTTTTCATAATTTAATTTTTAATAATGTCTGAATTTAATAATTTTCTGAAATCCAGAAAATTCAATAACCAGCTCTTGTGAGCTGGTAAAAACCAGCTGTAGCACACAACTACTTGTAGGCAGGGCTAAAGCACAGAGTGGGGAGGCTTGGATTTATTATAAGACTATACATCATAGGTGACCAGCCTGGAAAACAGAAAAATATTCAGGAGGGTGGTCTCTGGTTGTTAGTGTGAGACCAGGGGCACCCAGGTACCTCAAACCTATGGGGTGGACACTCCACAACAGAGTCCTGCCATCCACCACATTAAGACAAAGGAAGCAGACTCTTAGTGGGAAAGATCTTTAATAGAGCTAGTGTGCATTGTAAGGGCAGGATGGGCCACTGAGCAGGGTATCTATGATTGGAGCAGACCAGGTAAAGGAGAGTCCTGGAGCCCTTGGTGGCTTTCTTAGGCTTTTATTGAGCGTTTACATGTAGTGTGGCAAACAGGTACATAGCAGGCAGGGGTGCTGGGAGGCCAGGAGGCCTCCAAGCCCCCACAAGTCTTCACTCTGGACTTCTTTATCCCCTTCTCTCACTCTTGCCTCTTCTGTTTCTCTCCTGCCTCTGCTTCTCTTGTGAATATCTCAATACCGCTGCCATGGCCCACAGAAGTAAATAATATAACTTGTAACAGTATAACAAAATGCAGTTGCCCCATCAGTCAGGGCAATCCTAATGGCAGAGGGCAGAAAAACCTGAAAATCACTTACCCTACAGCATAGAAAGGGAAGAGAAGGGAGCATATTCCTAAAATAGTTTCCCAATAAAATACCCCAAACTACCCATCCCCTGGTGAGCAAATCCCAGCCAAACGGATGGCACAAAGCAGAATTGTTGAGGCCCACAAACTTGCCACAAGTCTAAGGCACCTTCTAGTGGGAGAGCACAGGCAATGGGCAACAGGGACTGGGAAAGTCTGGGACAAAAGAGGAGATGCAAGGATATAAATCAAGAAAACAGCTGCCATTGTCACCCTCCCTATGTGTCTCTCCTGAGTGCCTCCTTCACGTCTCCTTCCCAGCAGATGGGCTGCAGAATCCTGAGAGTAGTCAACCTGCCTTCGGTGTTAAATAGTCCACTCAGCTCCAACCCCTCGTCCCAGCAGCACAATGGGATCAGAAGTCCAGGGAGGCTGCATGGAAGTGGGGGCAGGGAAAACGGTGCCTGCTCACTGAGTTGCGATGCTCCTTCCCCTTTTACGGAGATGTCTCTGTAACTTGGTCACACTGAAAGACCAAGCCAGGGGAGGCTGGAATGGCTGAGAGGTTTGAATATGCTGCTGTGCTGCAATCTTATTCAGCACATTCAGGTGTGCAAAAGAAGTGCAGCATTTGTAATGATTCTTATCTTCCTCTACACCTCTATTACCTCTGGTAGGAGCAGAGGGATTCCACTTGTCTATGAAAGGAAACTCAAGAGAATTCATTAACACTCTCTCTCTCCCCATGTCAGCATTTTAAACATACCCAAACAAAAAATAACAAAATGTTACAAATTGTGTTTAGTACAGAAGGTTTTGAGCTTTCATGGTTGCTGCTAGCTTTGCTGACAATGAAGAGTCACACAGTTGTTAAAAAAAAAAAGTTTAAAACTACCATACTGAACTAAAAACAACAAATTCCCCCCCAAACCCACTTCTCAGGCCAGCTGAGAACAGTAGCTTTTCCAGAGCTCAAAATTGCCACAGAATGGGATGTCACTTTATACAAAACAAGACAACCTGACGCTAAGTGCATGTCCCGAGCAGTGTCCCGGCTCAGCCTCCCAGCACCGGTCCTGAGCTGCGGCCCCTCCAGAAGGCACTGACCCGACAGCCTCAGCCCAAGCAAGAAACATCTAGAACTTATCTCAGTTGTTTGTTCTCTTTACAGACTACAGATATGCACAGTTGATAACTCAGGATTTCCAGCCAGTAACCATATAGTTAGCACCACCTTACAGATTACAAGAAGAAAATGCCAGAGAACACCTTTTGATGCCTTGTCACACCAACAACAAGATGCACAGGATGAGAACACAGGAGTCTTTCTATTTTAAAACTGTTGGAAAATAGGTATGATTTTGATATAGTTTCAGGGTGATCTGGACACCCCTGGCCTCTTCCTGCAAACCACTGCGCTATCCGAGGGTGCTTTTAGATGATCCAGTGTGATCTAGTTCCATGAGGGCCACAGACACGGCTCGGGTGGGAGTGGGGTCCCTAGGCTGCTCCCCACTCTAAGGTCACCAGGAGATAGAGAAATGGTTTTCAACATATCCTCCTTGCTGGACCCCTGGCGCCAGCAAACTCCTTTTGACATATGCTGGTCGACATCCTTTTCCTGTTTCTTTGCTTTACCCCCTTCTAGTTGTCAGGCTGCTTTTCACTGCCACTTAAGTCATTCCTCTTCTCACCCAGCTTCTTTGCCACGTCTCCAACAGAGATGCCAGGGTATAGATTTGACCTTGGGGCGGATTCCAGAACAACCCCTTTGGGGGGCACAGGGATCTCCTTTTGCTTCCCTTTGCTGGCCATAGTCTTTCATTTCCTGATCATAGCATATTTTATCTGCCATTTCATCAAATTTAGACTTCTCAGACAGTGTCTTCCACCTATCTGATCACTTCATGGAAAATTCTGCAAAACTGACAGGAACCTCTGGATTTTTCTTACGTTCCTCTCTGCATGTCTGCACAAAGAAGGCGGAAGCAGACATCTTGCCCTTTGGTCTTGAGATCACCTTAAGCCCTCTCTTGTCCCCTCTCTCAGTCCCTCTTGAATAAAGGTCTAGTCTTACAGTTTTCTCCTCAACCCCCTGACTTCCTTAGCAGAAACGGCATATGCATTAGCTAGTGCTGCTATCGTAAAGAGCACAGACTGGGTTGCTTAGACTAGAGAAATTCGTCTCATGTTCCAGAGACTGGAAGCCTGAGGGGACGTATCCTCGGTGCTGGTGCCTTCTGAGGCCTGACAGGGACCTGTCTGCCCCAGGCTTTTCTCCTTGGCCACGAGAAGGCCACCTTGTCCCTGTGTCTCTTCACATGCTACTTTGGGAGCTACCTGGGTGCATCTGACTCCAAACTTCCCCTTTTGATAAGGCTATAGGTCTTATGGATGAGGGACTCACCCTATTCTTATATGACCTCATCTTAATGAACTCTGTATGCAACCAACTTATTTCCAGATAAGATCACATTCTCAGGCACAAGGGGTGTGCTTTTGTGATTTATATTAAGAAATATGTATTTGGTCTTTGTCCTGTTTCTGGTACAGAGCTCCTAAACCTTTGGAATTTCCTCAGTGACCAGAGTAGTTAGAATGACTTTTGTTAATGAGCTCAAAAGTCTTTGAGCTGCATCTAAACTTGGAGGCTTATTGCCTGTGGAACCAACCATATGATTAGAAGGCGGGGAGTTTCAGTCTCTTCCACCCTCACTGACCTGGGAGGGAGGGACTGGAGGTTGACTTGGTTGCCTGTGGATAGCAACTTGATGAAACAGGTAAGAAAGTCTCTATAAAAACCCAAAGGTTGGGGCTTCTCTGGTGGCACAAGGGTTAAGACGCAGCCTATGAAGCTATCTGCAGCCACTGCAGCACGAGTTCTATCCCCGACCATGGAGAAACCCACATGGCACAGCAGACCTCTCCTGACTCGCCTGCTGCTCCCCTCAGCAGTGTCCTTCGGTCAATCTGCTTGTTCTGTTCCCCACTCTGTCTCTAGTGAATCCTCTCACCTCCCCCACCTCTGGCCTGTACCCCAGCTCTTGTATGCATAAATAAATAAATCTTTAAAAAAAAAAATCCCAAAGGTTGGGGCCCTGAGACTTCTGGGGTCGGTGAGATTTAGGAGGATGCTGGGAGAGGCCGTGGAAGTTTTGCACCCTTTCCCCATACCTTGCCCTATGCGTCTCTCCTGTAAGTAAAATGTTTCTCTGGGTTCTGTGAGCTGCTTTAGGAAGTAAATCAAACCCAAGGAGTGGTCCTTGGGAACTTCAGTCTAACAGCTGGTGGGTCAAGAAGCATAGGCAATAACCTGGGCTTGTGGCTGGTCACTGGAGGGTGGGGCAGAAGGACTGAGCAGATAGTATGAGAACTGAGTTAAATTACAGGACACTCAGCTAGTGTTGGAGAATTGCTTGGGGGTCTGTAAAAATCCCCTCTGCACACATTGGAAAAGGTCGCATAAACATAAAGGGGTAGGAATTCAATGTGTGAGTTTTGAGGAGACACAGTTCAACCCATAACAAGTAACATTTGGCTGTAGAAGCGTGTGGAAGAAGGGACAGGCACGTGTCCTCATGTGGAGGTTCTGTGCTCTTCTTGCTTGTCTTTCTGGGTCTTTGCTGCAGAGGGCTTGTGCAGGCTGGTGTTTGGACACCCAGCGGCGCCTGCCCAGTGCTCACTCAGGTAAAGCTGGCCTCACCAGTCTGTCAGGTTCCTGCGTCCTAGTCCTCTGTGCCTCTGGTCCGTGGGTCCTCTCATTTTGTGGCTTCTCATTCTCCCTCAACTTTCTGTGATCTGAGGATTCACTCAAGCCCCTTGGGGGACTAGGCCATTGACTGCTGCTGTATTCCTGTTTTGGGGTTCAGCCTCTTTGACTGAAGGCCACCTCCTTGCAGCCCACCTACCTCTTAACTGTCTCCAGCCAGGATGCCCTGCGGTGCCTGAGGAAGGAATAGGGCCACACAACTCTGGGGTTCCCAATATACCCAACAGAATTCCCAGCCCACTCAGGAGTGGAAACGGCCCCCAATATGCACACAGTTTGCTTCTCTGTCTCCCCCATTTTCTCACAGTGTAGGTGCTAGCTGCTTCCCCGTAGGTGAGTGGATGCTTCACAGCTTGTGGTAATAGTCAACACAGGGAACTCAAATCCGCACCCTTGATAGCTGAAGGGAGATTTTGGAATTCAGGGGAAAAAAATCCTAAAGCAAAATCTTGCTTTCAAATCATTGGCCTCATGATCATGCATGACTTTTTTTTTTTTAATTTTAAAAGGACAGATTCATTAGCAAAAGGAAAAAGGAAAAAAGATACCTGCATCGACAAAGGCAGGCAGAGAGCTGCTGCTTTGCCTGGTCATGCATTTCTAACAGTAAAAATATGTGAATATTACATATATGTGTGATGTGTGTACATCGTCCATGTCTTAGAAGTATCTATGTGTATGATTATACAAATATATTACTTGCTTTATAAAACATTCCTTCCAACACAGACACCTTATTTTTAATTTTATTTTATATACTACTTACCTGATTTTTCATTTTTGCACAATGTATGCATTTTCATCTTGGTTAGAGTCCCCATACAATTCCCAACCCCCTTATTTTGACCCTAATCCCTCCTCCCCCCACCAATAGTGTGTCTCTGGTTTATAGTTGCTTGTTGATTTTGATTTTTACTTTATTATAATCAGTCTTTTTCCTGGTCCCTTATTTAGGTTTTCTAAATTCCTGCTATGAGTGAGACCATCTGCCAACACAGACACTTCAAAGGAGAAGATAAAAAAGTAAATGGAGTGCTAATATTTTCTTCTTGCACTTAGCCTCGTCCTTGGACCTGCCCCACCTAGAGGCCTCTGTTCGCTATAGTTGTCTTGCAAGGATCAAAAGAAAAAAAAAAAAAAGTTGGCAGTCAAAGCCGAGCAATGACCTAGTTGTTCTCTTTGGCGCCTCCCTTTCCCTGCAGCGTGGAAACCTGTTGATTAAATGGGTGGAGAGTCACAGAGCATCATGTTTTAAGTGGAAAGAAAAAGAAACCTGTTGAATATATATTCAGAGGTACCACCCTTGTGACGTGGGCCGGCCCTGGTTGCCAGGGCCTGAGAGCAAACAAGCCATGTCTGTTGCATAAACAACATTTCCTTTGTCATTACTTATTGTCCGCTGCCCTGCCTGGACAGTTAGGGAGTCTGTCAGCAAGAGAAATGTGTGGGCTCCCACACCTGTGTATCTACCTCAGCTGAGTGGGGGCCCCTGGAGGTGGTTATGGAATTGGCAGGCGTGCTAAGGACCCATGCTGTGGACAAGCCAGGGCTGAGAATCCAAATCAGGGCTGAGAATCCAAATCAGGGCTCAGCTCTGAGGACCCTGGGTCCAGAGGCCGCCCGAATCCCCCTTTGAATAGTGTATTGTGTTGCCTGAAAGTCCCCACAAAAGAATGCCAGCTCTGGTTAGAGGGACAGAAATTAAAAATCCGTCAAAATGCAGCAGGTCTCACATGGGGGGTTTTAGAGTCCATGGAGTCGGGAGAACAGATTATAAGCACGCTGCCCTTGCTCTCCATAAATACCTGTCACAAACATCATGGGGACTTGGGGAGATTCCCAGTTGCTGGTCACTTTGCATGGTTTGTGATGTTGCTTTTTCTCTGGCATGTCAAGTAGAAAGGGTGGGGAGGTCTTGAATCCAGGCTTGAATTCTTGAATCCTGGCTCCTGCTTATCAGTGTGGTGACCTTGGGCAAGTTAACTTTATGAAGCTTCAGTTTCCTATATAAGAAATGGCCCAATGCTAAATAAAATAACATACACAAAGTGTTACATCACGTAGCACATGACAGGCATGTAACAATCCTGAAAAATAATGATAATAGGTAAAGACTAGACTTACTAAAAGTTCTTCCTCCAAATTTCCTAGTATCTCCTGTGTACCTGACATCTGTTTCCCCAACTAAACTCTTAGGCAGATTTTAAAAAACAGTGGCATATTTTAAAAAGCAAAATTTCTAGGAATGTTTAACTTCCTGATTAACTTTAAAATGAACACGGTGTTTGTCTAGCAAAATGTTTTACATTGTCATCAGGAAAATTACCAAAGACTTTCTTACTGTGTTTCTCTCACTCTGCCACATTCCCAGTTCCCCTGATCTGACCCCTTTCCTCCTCATAGTGTTTAAGCCCCAGTTTGACACCCCCGACCCCCCATGCTACATGACATGCTACATGACATTTTTTGTAGGAAGATTTTGAAAATCTGACCATTAAAAAAAAGTCTCCAATACTGAGACTTTAGGCTGTGAGAGAGCCAGTCCAAAGAAATGCTTATCTGAAGCTCTTGGCGAGGGGGAGATGCTTGTCCTAGAACTTGAGCTGCTGCCTATCGGACCTGCAGGCACAAATCTGGCCAAAGCCTCTATCCATCTAGCGGTGTCTTCCTCACAGCAGACACCTTTGGTTACTCCTTTGGGCACCAGGATTTCCCCAGGTGGCCTTCCTCACCAGCGTCTCCAGGAGTGCACTTGGCGCTCCAGGGAGAATCATCAGAGAAAGGCAGGGCTGAATGGCCAGAGCCAGCTCACCTCACACACTGAGCTGGCCTGCAAGGAAGTGAGGCAGCCAGTGGGCAGGTAGGTCATGGGGTGGGAGGACAGATGGGTGAAGCTGAGGACTGCAAGCGTATCCATGGGAAGGATTTGGAAGGAGGGAGTTTTAGGGAGCATTGCCAGCAGGGGCTGGGGCAGCCAAGGGCAGCTGGTGATAACACAAAAGTGGCGCCAGCTCTTTCAGGAAAAGCATACTAAAGCATACTAAAGCATTGCAAAACCAAGATGTAGAAAAAGTCATATTAAACACAAAGGTATGACACAGGCAGGTGTACGGTCTTTCTGCCCACAAACTTGTCTTCAGGAGTCCTGGAGTGCTCAGTGCAAACCTCGGTGGGAGCCGCTGGCGTGGGAAACACTGCCACCTGCTGGGTATTTTGAGAATAGCATTGGGCCCTGCCCATCAAACAAAGTCCCAGACTTTCCTGGCGCCCTAAGCCTCAGACCTCGGCTAACAGAGCCAGAACCACACTTCAGCCACCCAGCCAGGCCCAGAGAATGTTTTTCAGTAATTCCCCGAAGGAATTACTGAGCTGGTCAGGATACAGACATAATCACTTAGACCTCTTTTTTAACTTTTGAGAGAACTTTATTAGAATTCTAACACTTGCCTCTGAAGTGATCTAATCTGCCCTACACATTATTACATAGACATTAATACAATGTACTGCATTGGAGTAGATAGTGAAACTGTTCTCTTCCCTAGCTTCACCCTTACCCACTGTGGCACAGAGAGGGAGCTTCAATTCAATGATAGTATCTACCCTATAGGGTTATTATAAGAATTTAAAATAAGAAATCAGTGAATGCTTACAAAATGGGGGCTCTTATTCTTAATTTGGTCCCAAAATTCTATGAAGCCTAGAAAGGTGGTAACATACTAACCCAATACCTTTGTCAGAGAATTTTTTTTTAATCTAGGCCTATTTGTTATTTATTTATTTATTTTTAATAGAGGCATGTTTTATTTATTTATTTGTTTGTTTGTTTTGTTTATACATGCACTGGGTACAGTCAGAAGCACGTGGGAGGGTGAGAGAATTCACCAGAGCCAGAGCGGGGAGCAGAGCAGGCAGAAGAACCGAAGGACACTGCTGAGGGGAGCAGCAGGTGGCAGGAGAGGTCTGCGCGCCATGTGGGACCCTCCTCCAGTGGCCGGGGAACAGCCGGGTATCGAACCGGTGCAGCTGAGGCCATGGGCAGCTTCGCAACCCAGCGCTCAACCGCTGCGCCACCGGGGAGGCCCAAAATCTAGGCCTATTTGATCTCCTCAATTGGGGTCCAGTCCTTATTGGGACATAGATCGTGGGGATATTCTACCGCAGTCCTACCTATTCTGTTATTCCAAGGTTGCCCTGCTCCACCACCCTGGGTTTCCTGAAAAAAACAAAACAAACACTCTCCAACACACATGTCTGCTGAGAATTCTGCCCAGAATGTGCTAAGAAGAACTGTAGTTACACAGTGGAGGTGGGCTAGAGCTACCAGGGTTTTTCTCTTGGGTCCTTGGCGGCCACTTTGCCTTTGGTACTTCCATCCCCTATTTCTGGCCTTAAAGTTTTAATTTAAGTCACTGATTAAACCTCAAATGTGAGTCAGAAGCATGGGGTTGGAGGTTACCTTAGAAATATATTGACGGGCCTCCCTGGTAACGCAAGGGGCTATGAAACTATCTGCAGCCTCTGCAGCATGAGTTCGATCCCCAGCCAGGGAGCTACCCACATGGCACATCAGACCTCTCCTGACTCGCCTGCTGCTCCCCTTAGCAGTGTATTTCAGTCAGTCTGCCTGTTCTGCTCCCCACTCTGTCTCTGATGAATCCTCCCACCCCCAACTCCGGCCTGTACCTCAGTTCTTGTATGCATAAATAAATAGCAAAATCTTTAAAAAGTATATATTGATGCTGAGGGGGGTCAATCTGATTGTGTGAGGGGCACTAGAATGCGTGGAGATGTGAACTGCACTTCCAGAGCTTATATAGCATTATAAGCTAAGGGCAAAGCAATACAATTTTAATTAAAAAAGAAATATAAGGAAGCAAAATGAAACAGAAATTGAAAGGCCATCTAAGGAAAAAGCCCTTTGTGCTGGGGGTTAGGGTGGGGCTGGAGGAAGGGCTGTGACCCCTGATAACGTCTGCTAAGACAGCTTGAGAGGAGAACTAGGTGGGGGGGAGAAAAAGTGAGAATAAAGTACCCTGGAACTGGGAAGGTAGCTTTTGAGTCCAGGTCTTTATTCTACAGAATTCCCTACCCTCCTTCTCCGGGCTAGACTTGGCAGGTTCTGAATCATAACCAGATATGGCTCTTCTGCAAGGAAACGCAGAGTCCGTGACGGCTCCCTGGAGGTTGAAAGCAAGATTGTACCTGAGCCGCAGACCTGATAAGCCTCATCCAGCTCTGTGCTGGGCTCTGTGGAAGCGGGCAACACTTTCTTCCTGCTTAAGTCTGTCCTGTGTGCACAGAGCACAACCTGCACAAGACATGAGGGGAATGTGTGTGTGTTTCCCGCTGTTGCTTAAGGGGAGACACTGTTTTGGGGAACCCCAACTTTGGAGTTCTTGACATTGAATAAACAAATTATTCAATATTCAATAAAAATTTTCTATGTAAAATATTAAAAAAGAGCTCATCTGATCACTTAACTGTTGTCTTCTCATGAAGGGCACTGCTGACAGACACCCTCAAGTTCAACCCATCAGGACATGGCAATGTGCCCCCCCCCAAAAAAACCCCAAAACCAGTCATTCATGTTCATTGTGATAACAGGATCATATGGAAAGTCTATTTTTTATTTTTTGAGGAATTTGCATACTGCTTTCCATAATATCTTCTCCACTTTTGTGCTTCTTTGAATATTTCCATGATGTAAAAAGGTTCAAGTGCACAGAGGAGCTTTCATTAAAAGGAAAGGGAACTATTAACCTTCAATCTTCTCTGTCTCCCTTATTTCCTATAATTTTGCCGTCTTTTTCTCAGGTCTCTCTCTCTCTCTCTCTCTCTCTCTCTCTCTCTCTCTCTCTTTCTTTCTTTCTCACACCCCACACACAAATATCTATGTATGTATGCCTATATTACTTTGATACATTTTTTAATCAAATGACAGCCTGTGCTGCTAAGCAATGCAGCAACTTTCCATAGCAAATCGTTATGGTGGGATCTCAAGTTCTTTCCCAAGAGACTCACAAGCCAATTTCCTTTCAGAGTTTTATACCCTTGTAAACACTTTTCCTAAAATGGAGATTCCAGGACCCAGGGCTGAAGCACACTACCCTTTGGGAAGCACTGTTGTTTTCTTATTTCTCAGCAGGAAATGGGAATGTCCCAGGGAGAATTAGAAAATGACCAGCCGGTCTGGTGCAGGGCTGGGAACGTAAATTGGAAGTTGGAATCTGGTCAGAACATCTGGGAGTTCAAAGAAAGAAATGTGAAGGCATTCATCAAGCTCCATAAATTCTCTTAAAAGTAGATGATTATGAAACAGAACACAATAGAGCATGTTGTCAGAGGAGAGGAATTCCATACATCTCACTTGAAACTGCTTGAGTGTGTAGGTTGAGCCCATATGTCATTTCAAATCACGGGCCACAGGTCACTTTTGGAAAGAAAAGCCTTAACCCTTCATTCCAAGATTATTCAGTGGATGCCAGGGGCGGCTGTAAATGCTGCATCTAACCTGTCTTCCACCTGCAGGGGCGTGAGGGTCTCATTGGGTGCTCCCTCAGCGTGGGTGTCCCTGGTGACTTACCCAAGCCCCACCTCCACTTCAGTTTCAGCTCTCAGAGGTGAAAGACCTTCGCTAACAGCATATCTCCCGGTGGTCTCTCTTTGCGAGCTTCTCTAGCACATTTTGAAGGTTAATACTGCCCATTTATCGTTTAATCGCACATTGCACTATGGTCACTGCTGGAACAGTAACTACAGATTCTCCGTGACTTGAAAAAAGTCATTTTCACTGATCACAATACAAAGTGGGTGTTCCTGGCCAAGACAGCATTCATATGATCATTCAAAGACCCCAAGCCCTCTCTGTTTTGAGGCTTCTTTTCTTAGAGTCCTTGTCAAGATCACATCAAGACCTAAATAAGATTCACACATTTGGTTAATGTGTTTCCTAAGTATCTCAATTTTTAAAAATTTTATTGAGATTATAATTGATAGCACTAGCCAAGTTTAAGGTGTACTGCATAACAACTTGACTTATATGTATCTTAAGTATCTCTAAAGCCACTGTCGTTTCTCCCTCAACCTATCCTCTCCCTCACCTATCCCTCACACCTTCTTCTAATGACCTTTGGTTTTTTTTTTTTAAAGATTGATTGATTGATTGATTGATTGATTGATTGATTTATACAAGAACTGGGGTACAAGCCAGATGTGCGGGAGGATGAGAGGATTCACCAGAGACAGAACAGGGAACAGAACAGGCAGACTGATGAAATACACTGCTGAGGGGAGCAGCGGGTACAACAGGAGAGGTCTGCCGCACCACGTGGGACCCTCGCCGGCAAGCCGGGATAGAACTGGCGCTGCAGAGGCTGCGGACAGCTTCACAGCGTGGCGCTCAACCGCCTGCGCCACCAGGGGAGGCCCAATGACCTTTGTTTTTTTAAAAGATTTATTTATTGGGGCCTCCCCTGGTGGCGCAGCGGTTGAGCGCTGGGTTGCGAGACTGCCCGCAGCCTCTGCAGCGCCTGTACAATCCCCGGCCACCGGAGAGGGTCCCACAAAAAAAAAAAAAAAAGATTTATTTATTTATGCATACAAGAGCTGGGGTACAGGCCAGAGGTGCAAGGGGTGACAGGATTCACCAGAGACAGAGTGGGGAGCAGAACAGGCAGATGTACTGAAATACACTGCTGAGGGGAGTAGTGGGTGAAACAGGAGAGGTCTGCTGCACCATGTGGGTTGATCCCCAACAGGCTGGGGATCGAACTTATGCTGTAGAGGCTGCGGATAGCTTCATAGTGCTGTGATTAATCCCTTGAGCTTCCAGGGAGGCCCTGACCTTTACTTGTGGAAGGAATCAGAGCACTTGTCCTATAGTACCCCCATATTCTGGATGTGGCTGACAGTCCTCCACATCCATAGTGCCTTTCTGTGTGTGAGTTGCATGAGGTGATATGGGAACATTTTATTGCCTTTTCCATGGGAGTGTGAAAAGAAGTGTGGGTTGAGAAATCAGGCTAGTGAGACCTGAGACTTACCCTCTGGTATGTGGCAAAGAGTGTCAGTTACAGCTGCATTTAAGGTTCTTGGAATGTTAACCAGACCCAGGGAGGAGTCAAATGTGTCTTAACCCAACTATGTCAGAGTTGATATTGCACAAGTGGTGAGAACATAGGGACACCCATAGAGTATTAAAAGAAACAGAATGCTATCTAGAGTGGAACATCATTTATAAATATTAAAACTACAAAACAAATCAAAAGAACTCGACCTACTTGGCAGGGGCCAGGCCCATTCAAGAATCTGCAGTGAACCCTTGCGTGAATGCTATGGAGAAGAGGTAGGCCTGGGAGAGGCCATGGATGAGGAAGAGGAAAAACCAAAAAGAGGAAAAACCAAGAAAGAGGGAAGTGGAGAATGCACTGACCCTTGATGCTGGGTCGCCATGAACTGGAGACAGCGAGGATCTCAACTTAGCACCAAACAACCAAATCCCTTTCCTTAAAGGAGACCAGACTGTGTAGTTGTCAAGAAAATCCAATGCTTGTTTCGGAGGGATTTGTCAAGTTTTTTTTTTTTTTTTTGGAAAATAGTGAGCAGATCTGACACACATCTGGTTGATGAGTTGGAACTGAAGTGGGGTCCCCCACTTGTTGCTGTCTCTCTGGAGTCACAATGCTCAACAGAGTGGCCTTCAGTAGCAGATGGCAACCCCCCATAAGAAAATCCTCCCAGGGGCAAGGACAGGGCTTCTTGGGGTCAGGAGTAGGGATAAGGAGCCCTGGACCAGGGGACATGGAGAATACAGCTACCTTAAAAGAGGAATTTGAAGTCTGGAAAGGGAAGAAGAGAAAGAAAACAACTCTAGGGGACAGACTTCTTTTTGAAGGTCTAGGTCTACGGCTGCTATAAGTTGAATTGTTTCTTTCCCCAAAATATATATTGGTGTCCTAACCCCCAGTACTTCAGAATATAACCATAAATCTGACCCTAAATAGGGCTTTTACAAAGGTATTTAAATTAATATAGGGTCATTTGGGTGGGCCCCAATCCAATATGACAGATGTCCTTCTAAAAGGAGAAATTTGAGACACGTATGCAAGAACACTGTGTGAAAACTGTAGTTTTACGGGCGCGAGCCAAGCAAGTAGAGAGAGGCCTGGAACAGACTCTCCCCTGGGGACTTGAGAGGGAGCAGGGCCCTACTAACACCTTAATCTTGGAGACTTCTAGCCTCCAAAATTGTGAGACAATTGATTTCTATTGCTCTAAACCACCCAGTTTGTGGTACTCTGTATCCACAGCTCTCGGAAATCAACACAACACTTTCTTTCGCCTTACATTGATTGAAAGGCTGACGGCGTTGTATACGTTGTATAGATAGAGCCTCTGTTCTTCTCGTGCCGTCCTGCTCTTTGAAGAACTACCTGACCCACCACAGACGATTAATAGGTGTCTGTCTGGAACCTGAGGAAGATGGGCAGAGCAGTTAGCATGCAGAGAATACATCAGGCATCCTGCTGGGACAGTGAGGGAAATTTCACCGTAGGGTAAATGAATTAATCAGGCTTTTTGTACCACTGGCCTCTATAGCTATCATCTGTGGTCTTGATCTTGTTGCAGAAGGCACTTGGGAGCATGGGTGTGGGGCATGTGGAGTGTGGTGTGGGCATGCTTAAGTGTGCACACCTGAGCCTAGAGGGCAGGGCTATAAGTGTGGCATCACTCAAGGATGGCTACCCAAAGATGAGTGGTGTGACTCCAGAGGAAGTAAGACCATGAGAGAATGCCAGAGAGAGCCCAGAGAAAGAATAAAGGCTGGTTGCCTGTCTGCCTGCCTCCCAGCTCCCTACCCTGCTGCCCGGCTATGTCTGCCTCCTTGCATGCCAGACTCCCTGCCTGGTGTGCCTGTGTACCTGGTTCCCTGAAAGAGCACTACAGCCTGAAAATTCCACTGAGAGCTCCAGGACTCTCCTTTATCCATGTGCCTGAATCCAGTGAATCTGCCCCGTGCCTGCTGGCACTACAGTCACCTCCCACGAGGATGGGCTAGATTCTAGACCCAGCCTTCAGGGGTCATTGGTAACCACAGCAGGACCTCTGGGGTTATGGTTGCTGTCAGCAAAGAAGAAACCCCCTCGGTCACAAGAAGAGCAGTACCGATTGCCCACCTCAAATTTACAAAGGATGAGGTTGGAGGGGAGTGTTACGTCAAGTGCTAATACCTGTACCCCAGCGTGGCTGCTGAGGATGCCACAACGGGTCTTCTCAAGCAGAGGCACAGGTGGGGATCGTGAATCTATGCATGATTTTTTAATGAGTTATGTGGGAGTGACTTGGGGGAAGTAGGGGCACGCATTGGGGTCCAGGGAAAGGAAACTCAGAGAGGGACACTGCGGGATGCTGAGTGGCAAGATGAAGTAGAAGGTGCAGGAGACAGGAGAGTCTGACTCTTGAACTAGCTCCTAAGGGGGGAGACGTTGCATGAGTTTTCTAATACTCTCAAACCTTCATATCACTTGTAAGGTAAGGTAAAAAGTATCAGGCTTTTCTGCCCTCCCGCCATTAGGCATAATGATAGATCCTTGCGGTCCTGAATGCATGCCTGATGGCGGGCACCTGGAGTAGGGTGTGGGTATCTGTAGATGGGATTCACCTGGGCCAAGGCCGGGGCTTATAAGGGTGGCACAGTGGAGTGCAGTGTGGTGGTGCCGTGCAGAGGATAGAGGAGTGCAGCGGAGAATGGGGGAGCATGATGGAGTACAGTGACAACGAACAGTGGAGAGCATGAAGACAACATGGCTGCTAGAACCGGTAAAGAACCTACCCGAAATGGGTTGTTTGCATTACATCACTCCTGCCGCACCTCCCATCTGTTACATAGCTCAGGTCAACCTCGCTCAATTCTCAACTCTCTTTTCCTTGAAGTCCCAGGAACCAAACAGCCCATCATGAGCACTCCTGAGTGGGATCAGAGAGTGGAGGAAGCAGGAAGCCTGGAAAGAATGATCGTTAACATTCTGTGTGTCACATTCATACCCCAAGTAGCTATTATAGAGCAAGAACATAATAGGTGCTCAATAAGTGTTGAAGTAAGGGGTGGTGACATTTAACAAATTCTAAATGAAAATACTAATTGTAGGGTAAATGGCAGTGATCAGGTTTTTTCTGCTCTCCTGCCATTAGCATCAATGATCCATACCTGTGGTCTTACATGTGTGTCTGGCGGTGGGCACCTGGAGTATGGTATGGGCGTGAATAAGTGGGCACAGCTGAGCTGAGAGACTTGGTATATAAGGGTGGCAACAGAGGCCTGTGGGGCAGAATGCAGTAGAGACCAGCAGAGTGAAAGTGAGAGAATGCCAGAGAGTCCAGAAAGCGTAAAGATTCACCCACAAGCCTCCTGGCCCCCAGGACCCTGCCTGCTTGCGCCTTGTTGCCTCACTACAAATGGTGTAGAAAGATCATTAAAAGCCTGAAAAAGCCATTGAGGGCTCCAGGACTCCTCTTTTACCTGTCTGCCCGGGTCTATAGAGAACCTGCTCTGTGCCTTCGTGGCAGCTACACAGATACTCAGCAGCAATGCTCAAGTATCAAGTTTCCCCACGGAACACAAAAACAGCATGGAATTCTCTTTAGAGATGCTGACGTAATGTTGCTACTCCCTATGTATTGTTTATCTTCCCTGAACAAGCCTCTTAAAGTAGGACCTGTGTTCCATTCATCTCTGTGTCCCCAAAGCCTGGCAATGCCTGACTTGGGGTAGGTAGGAGTTTTGTAGATCATTTAGTGAACGTTTGCCACATATGTCAGACATTTCTCCAGGACTGATGCAGATATAATTCTCCCAATTCTCACGGTAACCTAATGAGATGGATTATATATTATCCCCTTTTTCCAGATGAGGAAAGTGAGGCACAAAGAGATTAGGAAATTACTGGAAGGCATGAAGCAAGAGCTGGATTTGGACCAGGGCAATCTTGCTCTAGACTTCTGTCACATCTATAAGGTATGTGGAATTGAATTAAAATTGGATGAGGAGATTTGTCAGACATCTTCCAGGGAAGTCCTATAAATAAATGTACACTGGGCACATCTATTGATAGAAGAACATTGAGGAAGTTCCTGGAAACCAGCAGTGAGCTTTAAGGTGACTCATGGAGGGAAGAGAGGAACTTGCAGTGCCTTTGAAGGTGGCTGGTTAGAGAGGGATGAAATATGTCTGAAAAATCAATGAACTCACAGAAGATTTTTCAGGGCAGTGAAGATACGCAGTATAATATTATCATGGAAATTTTTGACTAGGCATTTGTCCAAACCCAGAGGCTGCACAAAGCAAGAGTCAGCCCTAATGTAAGCCAGGATTTGGGTGATAATGATGTGTCAGTGTAGGTTCATTGATTGACAAACATGCCACTCTGGTGGGGGATGTCGACAATAGGGGAGGCTATGCATATGTGGGGACAAAAGGTGTAGTGGAAATCTCTATTCCATCCTCTTAATTTTGCTGTGAACCCATAGTGCTCTAAAATATAAAACTGAAGAAATCATCAGCAGAAAAAAAGAATCAATGAACACAAATAAAGCCAAGCAGCTGTGTTCACATTAGCATCAAAATAGAAACCCAGCTGGAGTGGGAGCTTTTGACTGCTCCCCCACACCCCTGCACATACACCCTCACACCTGTGTGGCAAAGCCAGGTGACAGTGACACATTGTCCATTCCAAGGTGTAACAGCTCTGGTCATAGAAAATCCCTGACATCTTGGATTCATGCTCATTCTCATCTGGATATTAACATTTGAACCAAATTTTAAAAATCACCATGGAAACCAGGAAGTAACACGCCTATTTGGGGAACCCACTAATGGAAAGTTTTATAAAATAAGTAACACAGCTTATGCTTCAGCAATGGAATTTGTGGCATCTCTCCCATGTGACAGTTAATGTTCACCTCCTTTAGTGCCACAAAATAGTACTTTTAGTCTTCAGATCTTTGAAACTGCACAGCTATCGAAGTTTAAAAAGAGCGAGAACATAAGGATTTCTCTGCACAATGGAAGCAAAGCAGAGTTATGGAACAAGGGGCAGGTAGAGCCCAGGGGAACTCAGCTGGCTGGGCATGTGGGCTTGAATTTCAGCTCTGCTATTTACACCCTCTGTGTCTTTCCACTGGGTGTGTAGCCTCGCTGTGTCTTACTTTCCTCACCTGGAAGTTGAGAGGGTTGCCCTAGATAATACACAAGGACCCGTCCAGGCTGGTTCTGAACCCACAAGAGACGTGGTGTCGTTAAGGTTGTGGCACCAGCTTGCACCTGGTTCATCTCACAGTGAAACCCATGTGAAGCACCCGTGTGGGGAGGAAGTGCTTTCTTTCTGGGGCAGAAACAGTCATCTGCAATAAAAGCAGCTTTTCAGGAGTGCCAGCAGGGCATAGTGATACCATAAACACACACAGCGCTTGACAGCATGCAGGGCACTCTGGGAGACTGCGCCCAGAGGTCAGCTCCAGGCGGGCAGGGACGTGCCTCTGTTTTATTCTCTCATGTATTCCCCGCACAAGCAACACTGGTGCCACACAGGAGACACGCAGTCAACATTGCTTGAATATGTATCTAGGTCTTGCTTCTTTAGTTCTCAGCATATTTTTCTTCTCATTTTATTTTTTTTTTAAGATTTATTTATGCATACAAGAACTGGCCTGTAACAGGCCAGAGGTGCAGGGGCGAGAGGATTCCCCAGAGACAGAGTGGGGAGCAGAACAGGCAGAATGACTGAAATACACAGCTGAGGGGAGCAGCAGACAAGATAGGAAAGGTCTGCTGAGCCATGTGGGTTGCTATTGCTTCATAGGGCTGTGCTTAACCTCTTGCACCACCAGGGAGGCTGAGTCTAAGCAAGACAGTAATTTACCCAACGATATGGGATTATACAGGTTGATTGGCTCTGGGCCCAGTGGGTAAGAAGTTCATTAAAATGAACTTATTTTTTTAAACATCTGTGAAGATACTTGAAGCAAAAACTCTAAGGAGGATGCTGTTTTCTCCCATCCTACCCCTATTCTTTCTGGCTTCATGTTTTTCTTCCCTCACCTATATCAGCTTCATTTTTTTTTTCTTACCCAGCATCCAGCTCTTTGCTCCTCTAGCAATATGAGAATGTTCCTGGGGGGGCGGGGGTGTGCAGGTTGCCACTCTCTTCTCCAAATGGCTTGTTGAAGAATTCCTTCCAGCCACTTCAGTTCTCTCCTCGGGAGGAATTCTGGCAAATACAATCTGTTCCGTCCTAATGCTTTTCCAGCCATATACTTCAGCCATATAAGCATCCTTCCAGCCATACAAGCTCTGGCCTCAGTGCTGCTGGCTCTCTGGTCAGTGCATTAAAGGCTTGTTGAGCTGGGCAGGATTCCAGGTTCTTGAAGTCCTTCTTCTCAGTACATGACTCCAAGTCCTTGGTTAAAAGTCCAGCTGTGTTTGCCAGGAGTGGGACAAATTGATGTTGTGCACCTCCTAATATGGTGTCCTGAAAAGAGCACAGCATCATTTTTGTGGTATTCCTGCCAAAAATACAAAAGTCGTGAGGAAGCATCAGACAAACAGAGAGGCATGCTGTAACAGAACTGGCCTGTGCTCTTCAAACATGTCAAGGTCATACTGTCAAAATGTCAAATGCTTTAATGTCAAGGTCATAACAGATGAGAATGGAGAACTGATTTAGATGGACATGACAAGTGGATGGTCCTGGTTTGGACGCTGAGTTCACTGATTGTTCCAACTATATGGCTTATAGGGCCTGTCTCTGAGTCAGTGAGGTTGGAATAGTTCTGTGGATAGATGGTGTTCTGGAGCCAATGCCAGTTCCCTGTCATTGTTGTACTAGTTATGTGGGAGCATACTTGGTCCTGCCTTTAAATGTAAGATAACTGCAAGGTGGGTAAAAGGACAGAGTTTGAAATCAGTTATACCTGGACTTGCACGAGGCCAGGTCTTAGTTTCCTCATCTGTAACAGTGTGGCTAATGCTGTACCACTGCAGAGGGCATTTTAAGACTTTGATGACATAATAATTGTGGAGAGCTTAGCCTGGTACCTGTAGAAAGCAACCCCCCCCCCACCGCAATACACACACACACACACACACACACACACACACAATCTATCTGTATTGCCTGCACATAGTTTCAAGGGGCTCAGCAAGTTGCATTGTATAAAATGCCAGCTTTCCAGCTTCCTGGCTGGGACCCTCCTCAGTTTCCTCCCGTCTGCTCTACTTTGAGAACATGTCACCATCACCCTGGGCATTGTTGTCTTTGGGGCCTGCCAATGGTCAGAATTATTTCCTTTGGCCTGAATTCAGATTCCCAAGTTGAAGTGTTGAAGTCTGTAGGAAAACTCCGGAGCAGAGCCCTTGCTTCACAATCAGGGCTTCCGGTCCTTGTGGCGGCCTGCTGGGGCTAGCTTCTATCTCTTCCTGAACAGCTTGGGGCCTGATTGAATTTCCTTCAGGCCTCGGGAGGGCATGACTCTGGATGCGGAGGTGGCTATCTAAATCTCCTTTCAGAAGATGTGGAAACAGTCAATTAGCTCTGGCCAGCAGTTTCTTCCTCAAAACTAGCCTTCAGTTTCCCTTCAATATGGGCAGGCCAAGATTGGTGGTACATGAGGACGGCCAGATCCCTGAGGGTCTGAGTGTGGACACTGGGAAGGGAAAATGGCATCTCTTCAAGCCAGACATGGGAGGTTTGGTTTGGGCCCTACTCTGCCTCGTCACCTGAAGCACCTGTTCAGGAAATCTCTGAGGTTGTGTGGGACCTCAGATTAGGTAGGGTGTATTCAACTTTCACAGATTTGATAGCACACCTTCATTGTGATTTTAATCTTCACTCTCTTTAGGGACTCTACCTATCCTAGACAAAAACTTTTTGAGCTAAGCCATAAAACAATATCACTTAATCATTTATTATCTCAAGATTTCTGTTGTTTGGGAATTTAGGCCAAACGTAGTGAAGATGACTATGCTCTGCTCTGTGATGTTTGGGCCTTCAGATGGCAAATGCTGCTGAAAGCTGGGGTAGAGTAGTTTAAGGGCTCCTGTAACACATGCAGTGACTGATGCTGGCTGCCTGCTGGGCCTCCCTGGGGCTTTAGGTGGAAACACCTAGCAAAAGACTTCACCAGGTAGCTTGGGCTTCCTTTCAGCATGGTAACTCTGTTCCCAGTGAAAAAGGAGAAGGTTGTATTATCTTTTGTCAAGAGAGAACAGAGCCAAATATACATATATATACATACACGTGTATGTGTGTATCTTTTAAGAATCGACTCATGCAATTATGGAGACTGGCAAGGCCAAGAACTGAAGGATGATAGGTAACCGCTGCAGTCACCAAAGTCATCTGCTGCAGAATTCTCCCTTATTCTAGGAGGAGGTCAGTCTTTTGTTCTATCCAAGCCTTCGTTGGATACAAGGCACCTACATTGAGGAGGGCAATCTACTTAACTCAAAAGTTTACAGACTTAAATATTAAACTCCTCCAAAAACACCCTCATAGAAACATTCAGAATAATGTTTGATCAAATATCGGGGTACCACTGGCTAGCCATGTTGACACAGAACTGTCAAACATAGCTGCAGAAGTCACACAGCACTACTTCCAGCACATCCTAGTAGTCAAGGCAGTTATAGAGATCCACTAAATTCAAGAGACAGGAACAGGGACACCCTCTCTCCAACTCCATGGCAGAATGTGAGTGTCATGTTGTAAGAAGAACACGTGGAATGGGGCTATGTTGGTGTGGCATCTTTGGAAAATGCAATGTCACAAGTACCCAACTGTAATATTAGGGGAAAGGAAACCCTAAAATTTATTATAAAATGATACATCTTTCAAAATGTAAGTTCTTGGGCAGGTGTGTAACACAGAGTTCAGGGCCATGCACCTGATTTCACTTTGAATGTGAACACAACAGGCACAGACCATTACAGATGTGTGTGCGGGAAACTCAGAGCATGAGTGGAGCTGCTGGGTGGTGTGATTTTCCAAAATGGTGAATACAGAGTGCAATTTCACCTCTGTTTACATGCTCACTGCATTCTTGGGGATGGAGAGAGTGGAATCCAGGCATATAAAAGTATGCAAAAAACACATGGGTTTTGTGCTATGTAGAGTTAGGTTTCAAGGCTTAAAGCACCATATAAAGATTGTTTTCCAATATAAATGTTCAAGAAACATTCAAATGCTATGTGGAACATAGGAATTCCTGCAGAAATTTTCCTAAGAGTTCAGGGGGAACTCTGGACTCCCTAAAGATCAATAGTGCCTTCCCAGCATTGAGGACACAAACTCACACATTCTAAAACATCCTGGAGGGTAGTAATGGTCCTATTGAGAACCATTGCTATAAAGGAGGGGAGCAGAGAGATTCCAGAAATACCTTAGGAATCCCCAAAAGGTCTCAGAGTATAGAAATGGAAGACAGATGTCAGTGACACATCACATAGGTGACAGTCCAGTGACACATCACATAGGTGGTAACCACTAGTGTGTAAGGGGCAGGGGCGTCTGACATCCCAGACACCTTGCTTCTCTAGTGATTCAGCACCAGCCAGGATCAGTCTCAGGAGAACCCTTTGCCTCAGGTCCACTGGCATCTACATCAAGGGACCCTGAGCTTGTTGGACATATCCCACAAAGGGTGAAATACAGAAATGAGGAACTGGAGAACCATACAGTATTCTTTTTCTAGTCATTGCACCCTGACAATTGGGCCTCTTCTTGGTTAAAGACGAAAGAGATCTTAGACCTAACTGAAGTTATTGGATAAACATAGAAACTTCAAGATCTTCAAGATGCCTTCCTTTTTCTTTCTTTCTTTTTTTTTAAACTCAGCTTCATTCAAGAACATATATGTCAGACCTAATACAGTCATGTGTCACCTAACAATGTTTTGGTCAACAATGGACTGCAAACAGGACGGTGGTGCCAACAAGCCCTACCATATAGTATAGGTGTATATATAGGTTTGTTTAATTATTTGTGTGATAATATGTGATGTTTGCCTAATGCATTCCTCAGAATGCATTCCCAAAAGGTGCACATGTATTTTTTTATATGCCTACCCCTGGACCTTTGCACATGTCAGCCTGCACTGTTTAGATTGCTTTTTCCTCTGCCCATTCTCAGTCCCACTTCCTTTATGAAGTCTATAGTTCCCTGCCCAGCCCAAGGGGAATTCTCTTCCTCTCCAACATAACTCTCTTATGGCGGGGACACTCATCAGCCCCTGGTGGGCTGCATCTTCTCCTTCAAAAAGTATTTTCTTAAAGACTTTCTTTTTTTTTTTTTTTTTTTAATTTTCTAGAGGCATGTCTTATTTATTTATTTATTTATTATTTGTTTGTTTGTTTGGTTTATACATGCACTGGGTACAGTCAGAAGCATGGGAGGGTGAGAGAATTCACCAGAGCCAGAGCGGGGAGCAGAGCAGGCAGAAGGACCGAAGTACACTGCTGAGGGGAGCAGCGGGCGGCAGGAGAGGTCTGCGCGCCATGTGGGACCCTCCTCCGGTGGCCGGGGAGCAGCCGGGGATCGAACCGGCTGCAGAGGCTGCAGTCAGCTTCGCAACCCAGCGCTCAACCGCTGCGCCACTGGGGAGGCCCTCTTAAAGACTTTCTTAAGCATGATGCTTGTGCCTTATGTTTCTTATGTCCCTATAATAGCATAGTTCCTAGATGAGTCAAAGTACACATGTTTTAGATTAATCCAATTGGAACGAAATTTTACAAATTCTGCCACTTGTGGGACCTCCCTGGTGGCATAGGTCTCAGCACTATCATGCTATCAACAGTGTGCCCTGAGTTCAATCCCCAGCCAGGGAGCTACTCACATGGTGCAGCAGACCTCTCCTGTCTCCCTAGCTGCTCTCCTCAGCAGTGTATTTCAGTCAATCTGTCTGTTCCCCACTCTGTCTCTAGTGAATCTCTCACCCTCCTGTACCTCTGGCCTACACCCCAGTTCTTCTGTGCATAAATAAATAAATAAATATTTAAAAAAAAAAAAAACCAACAACCAAATTCTGCCCCTTGAAATATGCCAACTTTCACTTCCGGAGGGCAAACTAAATATCACATCACTAGGAATTAATTGCTGACATTTTCAGAATTTCCCTTAACTTCTGCTAGTCTGAAAAATTAACTGCTACTTTGAACAATAGGGCATTGATTTCATTGAAGGTTGGGAACAGCTGCCGGCAAGAGACCACTAGGAAGGCCTGAGTCAGGCAGGCAGGGCAAGGAAAACGGGAGCAAATCCTCCAGGCCTCACAGAGGCGTGGCCCCAAGTCCTTCTCAGGAGGAAGAAGCCAGTGTGTAGTCTCTTTAGCTATCTGAATGAGCTGTCAAGCAATATTTCCTTCAAACTTTATGAGCTATTCCTTATTCACAGTTCCGTGACAAAATATTCCCATAAACCTTTTCAAATACCACCAGAGCCCCAGCATGGAATTTGCCTTGAAATGGTGGGAACTTTCAGAAATCCACTGATTTATAAGAATTTCAGTTTTATTTATGGACAGGTTTTTTTTGGGTCTCACAGGCTCTTTTTTTTTTTTTTAAACAATAGTTTTTTGTTTTGTTTTGTTTTTAAGATTTATTTACTTATTTATATAAGCACTGGGTACAGTCAGAAGCGCGGGAGGGTGAGAGAATTCACCAGAGCCAGAGCGGGGAGCAGAGCAGGCAGAAGGACCGAAGTACACTGCTGAGGGGAGCAGCGGGTGGCAGGAGAGGTCTGCGCGCCTCACAGGCTCTTTTATGGTCCCGTGAACTTGTCCATACCCTCAGCACAGGCCTCCCTGCATTACGGTCTCACAGTGGCCTAAACTTTTCCTTCTTGACATTTGTGCCAGTGGTAAGAATATATGTTTTAATGGTGTGTTTAATGACTCCTTTTCCTGCCGGACTGTAAGCTCAGTGAAGGCAGGCAACCAGGCCTGCGTTGTTGGTTCCCACGGGACTGTGTGGTAGGACTGTGGTAACATGCGCTGAGTGGGAAAATAGTCTGGCAGTTCCTCAAAAAGTTAGACACAGAGTTACCATGGGACCCAGCAAATACATTCCTATGTCTCTACCCAAGAGGAGTGAAAATATCTGTCAGTGAAGAAACTTGTCCATGAATGCCCATACTCAGAGTAGCCAAAAAGTAGAAAAAACCCAAATATTCATCTCATGCATGCATGGGTGAATAAAATGTGATGTAGCCAGTAGAATATTATTCAGCAACAAAAAGCAATGAAGGACTGCTATATGCTACAACCTGGATAAACCTTAAAAACATTATGCTAAGTACAATAAATCAGACATAAGAGGCAGCATAGTGTATGACTTCATGTATATGAATCATCCAGAATAGGCAAATCCATAAAGATGGAATGTGGATTAGTGGGTGTTTGGGACTGAGAGGAAGAGTGATTGACTTTATCCAGCAAGAGTGCTGGCAGCCAGCACATAATCACAGATAATGGGGAATGATGGAAAGGCTTTGGGGTGAGAAATGGTGATGGTGGCAAATAGAAAATATACTAAAAAACATTTAATTGAAAAAAAAATGTTTAAAGTTTTTTTATGCATACAAGAGCTGGGGTACAGGCCAGATGTGCGGGAGGGTGAGAGGATTCACCAGAGACAGAACAGGGAACAGAACAGGCAGACTGATTGAAATACACTGCTGAGGGGAGCAGTGGGCTAGGCAGGAGAGGTCTGCTGCACCATGTGGGTTTCTCCGTGGCTGGCCGGGATCGAACCCGCGCTGCAGAGGCTGCGGACAGCTTCATAGTGCGGTGCTCAACCGCCTGCGCCACCAGGGAGGCTCTTAATTGAAAATTTTAACGTGGTGCATTTTGTTATATGAATTAGGTCTCAATTTAAAAAATACAATTAAAATATTACATATACTTGTGAAGTGAATGATTCATCCCTGAAAAAGGTGCAAATTCGGGGGCTCTGGGTCAGCTCGAAGACTGTCTGGATTTTCCTGCTAGTTACAGATCGTGAGAAAAGTTGGCCTGTAAGGGTTGTGATGTTGGCACTGTGCGTGAGAAAAGGGCGTGGCTGCAATTTATCTGTGATTGTGTTTTGGCTGCCAGCATTCTCGCTGGATAAAGTCCATCACTGACATTTTTATTAACCTCAAGAGAGGAAGTCAGAGAGGGGCGCATCCACCCTTTTATGTTAAAACCAATTTCTTTTTTTTTTTAAATATTTTATTTTATATAATTCTTGTATCATTTTTCATTTTTGCATAATATATGCATTTTTATTTTGGTTATATTCCCAACCAATTTCTGAGATGTATCAGATTAACAAAGACTTCCTAGGTATTGAGACCAAATACATCAACTTAATCATATGGGAACAGGGGTGGGTGGTAAGTTTTATTTGATAGTAAGCTTTGGAAATTTACATGAAAGGTGAAAGAAAACTAGTTATTACTATCTGGGCCTTGGTTTAGAGCTGTCAGCAATCCAGAAAGATGAGCTCTGTCTGTAGTTCAAACCCCAGTGAAGGGGTTTGGGAGGTGGACAGACACTGCAAGTGTGAGCATATTCAAGAGTCCTTGTCAGTTTGGTTGAACAAGGGGCATTACTAGGGTTGTCCCTGAAGATTATCTCTGTTGATAAGAAAGGATTAATCATTTTCTAGGTTATCTCTTCTCATCCCAAAGCAACGAGATCCTGAAAAAACCTATTTGGAAAAGCGAGGACATACAGGAGGGACACAAATACAGCCAGAGCATGCACTGAGTTTTCATCACCAGGTCCTGGCCAGGGCCTCTTGGAAGTCAAGACTGATCTGCATTTTGGAAAGTTCTTCGTATATTAAATATGAAGAAATGGCCCCTTCCAAAAGTTACTGAGAACTATGGTATGTTTTAAATGTTTACATTTGACAGATTAATAATTTTACCACCGGAAAATATGGTAAAAGTAATTATGTTTTCACAAGATAATTCCAGGGCATACTTTAAATGTTACTTCATGGTGCTCTAAAGGTAGCTATGGGGCAGGGAATTAGAGTTCTATCCTAAATGTCACTGTCTTTCAATCCTGTCATCTGTAGTTAATATCAGAAGCCAATATGTGGGGCCCTTTGTGAATTGTGGGACTACAGTTCAACACCCTTCTATGTCCCCCCAGACCCTTAACTAGGCCCCCCTGAACCCTAGTAGCTAATGGTGTTCACTTGGGGTGGAGTGAGATGGTGCAGTTTCAAAAGCTGTATTTTGGGCTGAAGGCAGTTCTTAAGACAATTCTCTTCAGTCAATAAGCAATTTTGCCCCTAAGACCTTAGTACTTTTGGTCGGTCCCATATACTTACTTGCTTGCTGCCTTGCAATGCCTGTGTGTTTTGGTAGATTTTATTTTTGTTTTATTTTAGTCAAAAGCAATAGCTTGTTCCAAGGCCAAAGGCAGACATCATTCACTCTCTAAGTCAAACTGCCAAGGTATCATTTGGTCCTGCTAGGTCTCCACATGTTGGGCTGGGTTGTAAAGAGCAACTGTGAAGCCACCTCGGCCTGTGCTGGGCCCTTCAGAGTCTCTTTCCCTGTAGCCACAAACCCAGACATTACAGCCTCCGCTGACTTGGTAGTGGTACCATGAGCTGGAGGGCCCACTAAAGACTCACCTTGAAAAATTTGGGAAAGGACGGTTTGAATTTATTGGAAAATCCTTTTTTTTTTTTTAAAGATTTATTTCATTCATACAAGAACTGGGGTATAGGCCAGATGCGTGGGAGGGTGAGAAGATTCACCAGAGATAGAGCAGGGAACAGAACAGGCAGACTGACGAAATACACTGCCGAGGGGAGCAGTGGGCACGGCAGGAGAGGTCTTCTTACCTTGTGGGTTGCTCCGAGGCTGGCAGGAATCGAACTGGCACTGCAGATGCTGCGGACAGCTTCACAGTGCTGCGCTCATCTGCCTGTGTGCCACCAGGGAGGCCCCTATTGGAAAACCTTTAAAGAGGAATGAGAGACACATGGCATTTCAGATCACTCTGGAGGTTAAGCTGGAGTTCCCTGAGAAGCCATTTGGACCCTAAATCTCAATTGGGATACTGATTGTGAACTGACTTGTCATTTCCCAATTGTGACAGTTTCTGAAGGTCAAACTAGCATCAGTACTGTTAATGATATTAATAGGGAACATTCCACCCTTGCTGGTGGCCGGGAACGAAACCGGCGCTGCAGAGGTTGCGGGCAGCCTCGCAGCCCAGCGCTCAACCGCTGCACCACGAGGGAGGCCCTTCCCTGTAACCTTTTTTTTTTTTCCCCCAAAGATTTATTTATTTGTTTATTTATTTATTTATCTATTTATTTATTTACTTATTTATACAAGCACTGGGTACAGTCAGAAGTGCAGGAGGGTGAGAGAATTCACCAGAGCCAGAGCAGATAGCAGAGCAGGCAGAAGGACCGAAGTACACTGCTGAGGGGAGCAGTGGGCGGCAGGAGAGATCTACGCGCCATGCGGGACCCTCCTCCAGTGGCCGGGGAGCAGCCGGGGATCGAACCGGCGCGCTGCAGCGGCGCTGCAGAGGCTGCGGGCAGCTTCACAACCCAGTGCTCAACTGCTGCGCCACTGGGGAGGCCCCTGTAGCCTTTTGATAGTTGAGAGGCTGGGAGCCA
>NW_023602697.1:0-11000 GCF_014898055.3 Talpa occidentalis
ATCTGTTAACCATCTTAAATATTTGAAAATTTTACTGATACATGTATCCTAAAAGCATGGCATTTTTGTAAGTGGAAACCTGCTATGGTGCTTCATCTTTTTACTGTTGTGTCTACTATATACTCAGGGTCAAAAAGACTCTTTTTTTTCCCATGCTCATATAGCACCTGTACTGGCATCTATTCTAGTACTTCAAGAATTTTCACATTCGTATCTCTTGAAAGTACAGGAAAGCTCTAAAGGCAAGCTGCCTAGTTCCATTTAACAACTGTGTAATCTGTGGATAATTGTTTATTTTTGTTGTGCCATAATTTTCTTGTCTGTAATACGGGGCTAGTATTGCAAATGCATCTTGGTATTAAAGATGAAATGAGATAATCACAGATGTAAAATCTGGCTTTGTTGGTGTGAAGAGATAGGCAGTTTTTCTCTGCAGAAAAAAAAAGTTAAAAGTATAAAGCTGGAAAATTTGTCCAAAAAAAAAAAAAAAAAAAAAAAAACCTATCAGCCCTCTAGAAAATCACAAAGGTAACAGATTGAGAAGCATTTTTCCTTAAAAACATTGCTAAAACTTCATGTAAAAACCGCAGGAATATTTGGCCGCCTTGTGTGGAATTCCAGTACACACATAATCACAAGCTTGATTGGTGAGGTCTGTAGTCTTCCATAGTGGTAAACCAGCAGCTTTTCTGTCAAAGAGTAGACTCAACATGGGACAGGTGTCAGAAGTCAACAACTTTGTCAACTAGAGAGAGCAAAATGGTAGAAATAAACAAGTTAAAATATCACAGCTGTGATATTTGGTGGTTATGATCCCTGCTAGTGAGAAAAAAGTGGGACCAGCTAAGATTCTAACTAGAAAATCCTCGAAATGAGAAAAGTGTAAAAGAACTAGACAAGTTCTCTATACATTCCTCACTGACTGGGAAAAAGAAGCAAACCCTATGGAAAAGTAAAAGTTAAGCCAGCCTGACTGACCTCTGAATATACTCTTTAACCCACAAACAGATGAGGTCTCAGAGGGGGAGACACAGGCTAAGTCAAATATTAAAAGTCAAAGACAAAAATTCTGAAAACAAAAAGAAAACTTATGTAGAGGGCAACAGCAATAGAATTGGCAGTTGGCTTCTAGTTGCTGAATGACAACAAAATGGCCAAGGAAGAATTATATATCCAGAAAATTAGCTGTCAAGTATGAAGGTGAAATAAAAGCAATCCCTGATAAACAAAAATTAAGGTACATGTTGCTAGAAGGCCTATCTTATAGGAAATACTAAGAGAAGTCCTTCAAGCTATAAAGAATAATACCAGATGGGACGTCAAATCCACAGGAAGGAATGAAGCGTAGCAGAAATGGTAAATATGTGGTGAAATATAAAAGGCTGTGTATATTATATACATATTTTCTTAAGTTATTTATAGAGGCATGTGATTATTTAATGCAGTTAATAGCATTAAGATTATGACAGATATATATGAGAACAATAACACAAACAAGGATAAAGGAAATGTAACTTGTTGGTGCAAAAGTGCAACCACCCATACTAAAAGAGGAAAATAAAGACAAAGAAATTCTAATACTACACCAAAGAATGTTTAACCCAAAAAAAAGCTGTAAAAAAGGGGCAAGGAAACAAAAAAAATGAGACATAACTGCTAGCAAAATGTCTGGCATGAAATCACTCATACCAAAATTACACTAAATATGAATATAGGAAAGACTCCACAGAGTAGAAAACTTATTAGAAAACTAGACTGGGTATGAAATATTACTAAAAAAATATTGTTTGGTTTTGTCAGCAAAGGTAAATTTTATTATTTTTAAGTCTTCCTCTGTTAGAGACTTAAATATTTATGGGTAAAATTATGTACCAATAATTTGTATTAAAATGCTGTAGAAAAAATACTTCTGTTTCTGATGAATTACTGATCGTATGAGTATTTTTGAAATTTATCAAAATAAAACTTTTAAAAATATATCTTATCCTTCCTGTGACTGAGATTCCTCAGGCTTGTTTGTCCTTTTGATGGGTCTTCTGAGCGCTTTTTTGCTTTTTTTAAGAGCAAAATGCTTCAGATTCATTTTCTACCTTACTCTTTATATTAGCTGTCTATTGCTAAGTAGAAATTTACTTCAAACTTACAGGCTTAAAACAATAAGCCTTCATTATTTCACAGTTTTGTGAGTCAGTAACTTGGATGTGACTTACCTTCTTTGGGTGTAGGGTCTTTCACAAGGTTACAGTTAAGATGTTAGCCAGAGCTTAAGCATCTGAAGGTTTGATTGTTAATTTAATACTTCCATAATGGTTTACTCACATGGCTGGCATTTTAGTTTTGACTATTGGTAGGAAGCCTTAGATCCTCACCATGTGGACTTCTGAGTAGGACCATTTGAGTGTTGTCGTGCTATGACAGCCAGCCTCCCCCAGAGTCAATGATCAAAGAGAGAGTAGAACAGAATTAATGATCTAAAAGAGGGTAAGGCAGGCACTTCTGTGTTTTTTATGACGTAGACTGAAAAATCATACATCATCATTTCCACAATATCATACTGCTTACACAGCAACAGCCTTACTCATTGTGGAAAGAGACTATAAAGAATTACCGTATGGAGACAGGGGTCATTGGGAGGTCTTGTGCTAAGAGTATTCACTGTCAATTGCTTATCATTTTTCCTAGATATTTTTAGTAGATGAAGGTAAATATATCTATTTTACTGTATATATATGAAAATCATATTTGTATTGATATTTAAATTAGCTTAATAGTATTTTCCCCTCTGATATTTTACCCTTTTTTGGGGGAGGGGGAATATGTAACATCCACATAGTTAAAATTCAAATCCATATGAAAGTATATATTTAGAGAAGTCTTACATATTTCCTTATAAGACCCCATTCCTACCAGTAGCCATTTTTATTTGTTTCTGACTTATCCTTCCAATACTTGATTTTGCAAATAAAGGTAAATGCATACATATACAAAAAGATGTCTTATTCGACATCCTCCTCCCTCTTAATTTCTTATAAAAGAAAAAAAACTTTAAAAAACTTTAAGGCCCCCTCTCCCCTCACTGTGGTGTAGTGGTTGAGTGCAGGGTTGCAAAGCTACCCACAGCCTCTCCAGCGCTGGTTCAATCCCCGGCCAGCCACTGAGCAAGGGTCCCACATGGCACGCAGACCTCTCCTGCAGCCCGCTGCTCCCCTTAGCAGTGTACTTCGTCACTCTGCCTGTTCTCTCCGCTCTGGCTCTGGTGAATTCTCTCACCCTCCTGCACTTCTGACTCTACCAGTGCTTGTATAAATAAGTAAATAAATAAATAAATCTACATCTGAAAAAAAACAAAAAAACTTTAGGGCCTCCCTGATGGCGCAAGGGGTTAAGCACAGCATTGTGAAGCTGTCCGCAGTCTCTGCAGCACAAGTTCGATCCCTGGCGAGCAGGGAGTTACCCACATGGCACAGCAGACCTCTCCTGCCTCGCCCACTGCTCCCCTCAGCAGTGTATTTCAGTCAGTATGCCTGTTTTGTTTCCCACTCTGACTCTGGTGAATCCTCTCACACCCCCCCACACCTCTTGCTTGTACCCCAGTTCTTGTATGCATAATCTTTAAAAAAAAAAGATAAAAGGTTCAAACTTCATACAGTGTTCTGCAACTTACACTTTCTTCTAAAAATATATCCTGGATATCATCCTAGTATAATTTGAAGATCTTCATTTTCTTTGACTACATAGTTTACATTATGTGGATATTGTGAGAGTCTTATGAGAGTCTTGGATTATTGCCAGTCTTTTGCTGTTTGAAATCATGTGAATAAATTTGTGTCATTTCATATTTGTACCAGATGTGTTGGTGGGATAGATTTATAAAAGTGGAATCATTAGGGCCTCCCGGTAGCGCAGTGGTTGAGCGCTGGATTGCAAAGCTACCTGCAGCCTCCGCAGCACCGTTTGATCCCTGGCTGCTCCCCGGGCACCGGAGGAGGGTCCCACATGGCGGGCAGACCACTCTTGCCGCCCGCTGCTCCCCTCAGCAGTGTTCTTCGGTCCTTCTACCTGCTCTGCTCCCCGCTCTGGCTCTGGTGAATTCTCTCACCCTCCCGCGATTCTGACTGTACCCAGTGCTTGTATAAATAATAAATATATCTTTTAAAAAAAAAAGTGGAATCATTAGGACAAAGGAAAAATACGTACACAATTTTGTTAGATATTGGCAAATTCCCCCATTCATAGGTATTAATGACATTTTTGACATTTTATCAGAGGTATTCCAAGGGTTAAATGAAATAAAAGAGAGAGTGTCCAACATATTGATCATTTATCAAAGATAGCTATTTCCCTAAAATCAATATTTTTAGGCCTTTCTCAAATTAATTTCAAGTCTTAATATCCTTAGTACATTCCTAAGCTTATAGTCCATTTTATATTTAGTCCCTTTGTTGCTTTTTGTGTCATCTAAACACAATGCTTTGTAAATTTTTCCAAAGTGATATATATGTCTATGAGATTTGTCACTTACTCTCAGACATTGGAGCTCACATTTATAAGTTAAGATATATAATGGAATGTTTCTGTTCTATAAAACCATTCAATATTATGAAGGTACATTCCTCTAAGATAATAACAAAATGCATAATACTTTGGAGAAATGGTTAATTAAGCTTGAACTTTAATAGTTCATTTTTGGAACCTATGGTTTAACTAGTTGAATATAGGCTAAGGCAATGAGCATTATCAGTTTGAATTTATCCCATGACCACAGGCCAGCACCCTGTCTTGATTATTGCCTTAACAGATTTATAATCTTAGTCAGAAGGAGAATCAAATATAAAGCAGTCCAGAGAAATTGTTAGTAATGCTTTAAAAAGTATGCAACAATTCATTAACTACTGATTTTTTTTAAGTAACTTTCTGGAGTATTTATAGAAGTATGTGCTAAACATAGAAGAGATCAGTGTTAACATTGAGATTAAAACTCTAGAAAACATCTCCATTGATTCCTTATTTTTATATTCATAACTCGTATAGAAATGTTTTTATTTACTCTACACCAATAGTAATTTATCTAAAGTTTAGTGATTCTGAAGTAGCTATTTAAGGATATAGTGTATTTTAACTAAAAGTTTGTATAGAACTGGATGTATTTAGGGCCTCCCCTGGTGGTGCAGCCGTTGAACATGGGGCTGAGAGGCTGCCCGCTGCCCGCAGCCTCTGCAGCACTGGTTGGATCCCCGGCCACCGGCGGGGGTCCCACATGGTACCACAGACCTCTCCTGCCACCCACTGCTCCCCTCAGCAGTGTATTTTGTCAGTCTGCCTGTTCTGTTCCCCGCTCTGGCACTGGTGAATTCTCTCACCCTCTGTGCTTCTGACTGTACCCAGTGCGTGTGTGTGTGTGTGTGTGTGTGTGTGTGTGTGTGTGTGTAAATAAATAAATAAATCTTTTTTAGAAAATAAAAAAAAAACTGGATATTTTACTTTAGTAGTTTGTTAATAAGCTCCCCTTAAAATTCAGTTACCTTATCTGCTAACTTATAATTTTGTGTAATGGTTTAGAATTACAAATTTTACAAGACAGTCTTGTTCTTTGTCCATTTAAATTTGTTTCTAGGTGCTAACTGCCAAAGAAAGGAAAACTCAATTGATGATAGAAACAAATTGACTGAACATTTTATCATCACACTTCCTATGTTGCTATCAAAGGTACAATTTCATTTACATTTTTTGTGATAATGCCACTGAAATTGCTTATTGCATTGCAGTATTAGTTACCTCTCTTTGTCTTTGCTTCTCCTTCTAGTATTCTGCAGATGCAGAGAAAGTAGCAAACTTGCTACAAATCCCACAATATTTTGATCTAGAAATTTATAGCACAGGTAGAATGGAAAAGGTAAGACACTCATAATGTTCTGCTGTTATAATAATCCAGTTATTAACTGGATTATTCTGTTTTCATGTAATTATATAAGCTTTTTTTTTAATTTAACAATTGAGTTACTGAATTATTAATCTATTTTTTCCCCTTCAGCATCTGGATGCTTTATTAAAACAAATTAAGTTTGTTGTGGAGAAACATGTAGAATCAGATGTTTTAGAAGCCTGCAGTAAAACCTATAGCATCTTATGCAGTGAAGAATATACCATCCAGAACAGAGTTGACATAGCTCGAAGTCAGCTGATGATGAGTTTGTAGATCGATTCAATCATTCTGTGGAAGACCTACTACAAGAGGTTTGTTGTGAAGTTAATGTGTGCATATACTTTTGCATGATTATTCAAGGTAGCTACATTTGTAAATCATTTCCATTTTAAAATAAAAACTATTACAATTCTTCACCCCTTTCAAGTTAGTGTTATCATTGTTGCTCACCTTGTAAAGAATGACCTTTGTTATATTTTTTTAAGTCAGTTTCATAATAGCTAAGTTTTTCTCTTTTAAGAAAAATCTTTTAATGTCTAGATTTTCTTACCATTTTCTATGAATGGGATCTGATTTGCATTTTTATATTACTGAATTATGATGTGCTAATTAATGTAACTTAAAAATTAAGTGTGCTTATTATAAGGGATGCCTGCTTACCAGTAGTGTTCCCAAAATAACAGCAAGTATATCCAGCTGTTATTTTTGTAAGTATTTCTGTGATTCCTACCTTTTATACTCTCCCTGCAACCTATATATGGCAGTCTGGAACCCCCACAGCTTTCTATATTCTGAAGACCAGAGTGTTAGAATTTTCTTTTTAATCCATGTACCTGACTTTTTTCCCTACATAAACTTCAGTTTAATGTATTTAAACTTCTAATTTTTTCAAGCATTTTTTATTTTTCATTGTGATTTCAAAGCTAAAGAATTGACAATCAGTAAAATTCTTTGAAATAACCATTAAAATCTTTAAAGTATATAACATTCATTCAACAGTTTTTAAGGGATTTAATATTACTGAATTATTATGTTGTGCAGTGAATGTGACATAACTTTGTATACTTTAGGAAGCATTACTTCGAAAACTATACACAGTCACATTTATATGACATTGTTTAAAATGTAAAAAATGGTTGTCCTTGGGTGTTGGGATTATGGACATGAAGGGTGGGGGTTTTTTATTTACCTACAGTGAATATTTACTATTTATATTTTTTTAATGGAGTTTTTCTTTAGGCTGTCTGTGTTAATACATTTTGAGAATGAGAAAGTTATAATAATGACTTGATGTCTACCTTTTTATCAATAGGGAGAAGAAGCTGATGATGATGACATTTATAATGTTCTTTCTACGTTAAAGCGGTTAACCTCTTTTCACAAGTATGTTTTTTTATTTAATGTAGATTAAGTGAATAACATGTTAACCAACATAAAACAGATTGTAATGTTTAACATCCATACATCAATAGGAAATTTAGAGAAGTGTTCAGATGGTGTGGTGTTTAGTATTTTACTTAAATTTTTGAACATAAATTAAGGGTTTTTATTATAAATTGATACTTAAGGATTAAGGTTGATAATTCAGTTTCAGGAACATACACAATAAAAGTTTAAGTTCATCCGTTATATCAAGTTAGATGAACTTATTTTATAACCTAGAATTTTATAGAAATCTTACTGAATAAAAAATGAGATGGGGAAAGCCATGGAGTTATTTGTATGAGCTCTTTTTCCTGAATTGTTCTTGTTTGTAATTTTCTTACTTACTATGTAGACCACCCAGTTGAATTTGAATAAGGGAAAAAAAGGCTCAGATCAGTGAAACAAGTATCATTTTCAGTGTAATTCTCATGTTCTTTATAATTAGGCATGCTTTTCCATAAAAAAGAAAATAAAGAACTTTGTTGTCAAAAGAACATCTTAGTATACCCCTTACTTTAATGAATTTTTCAGAGATCATAAACAAATATATTTGTTTGGAATTACATGGAGAAACAAACTGACCTTAAAATAAAGTTTTGATATTTGAAAATAAAATTCAGTGACCTGCATCAAAACAATTTCAAAAAGCACTTTGATTTGAAAATAAAAGTTGATTGCCAGTGATCTAGTTTTCAGTAGTAAACTCATGATAATTTAAAATACCAGCCTTGAAATTAATTGCAAATAATAAATAAATGTCAGTATTTTCTCATTCAGAAGTCCTCAGCCCATGTAAATAACTAAAGTTTTTGAGGTTTACCATTTTTCTGTTTTCCTGATTTTGTCTATCTCCATCTTGTGAATACAGAGTAGACATGTATTTACACTTTGAAATTGTGAATGGATTTGTTTAAATATATTTTAAAATGTAGTGGGGGGGGGGAGTTGACTTACTAGGATATTTTATAATGGATTTAATTTGAAAATGAATCAGTAGAACAATTACACCACTTATGGAATATGAGCTTGGGTTAACCATGTGGCAGTAGCCTTCACTTGAACACTATTGCTCATCTCTTAATGATTTCTGGATTCTTTTAATGATTGCATACTCTGTCATGCTTCCTTTCCTTTATATCTTTTACTTTGCCCCTTCCCTTTCTCCCTCCTTCCTTATTTCTAAATTGGAGCACTTAAAACATTTCCTCTATGTTTCTTTTTTCAAGTTTTCAAGAAAATTAAGTTATTTTTCCACACACTGAAACTGAACACAAATTTAAGTTAAATGTACTTTAATGATTTTATTTAAGAAGTTAAATAATTTTTTTAATAAGTTAAATAAAATTAATGTATTTTTGGACTTTTTTTTAGTGCTCATGATCTCACAAAATGGGATCTGTTTGGTAATTGCTATAGATTATTGAAGACTGGAATTGAACATGGAGCTATGCCAGAACAGGTAGGTTTTGTTGATATACCTTCTATGTCATTTTTGAAAGCTACACTTTTCTGAGATCACGTAAGATTATCAAAAACCTTTCATAGAATGTAGTTGATAATATTTTAATGCAGTTGACTCCTTTGAGAATTACTGTCATGGTGATTAGATTGTGGTTTTTTTTTTTTTGGTGGGAACCTCGCCAGCAGCCTGGGAATGAACCGGCGCTGCAGAGGCTGCGGGCAGCCTCACAGCCCAGCGCTCAACCGCTGTGCCACCCGGGGAGGCCCCATCGTGATTAGATTTTATTGAGAGGTGTATTTTGTCTTCAGATTGGAACAGAAAATAATAGAGTAGTATGACTATAATCTATCTAAAATTTTTAATATAAGGTAAACATTATTACTCCTTTAGGGAAATACCATTAGTTATAATAGTAGCAATTTCAAAATTTGATTGGTGGAATGTAATGAAAATTTCTGATCATGGCTGTATTCCAGGCACTGTTCTAGCTATAATAATAATAAACTTTAGGTATGACTTAATTTTTGCAGAACCATAATTAAATAAGCTTGAGGGCCTTTAGCAGATCTTAGAATTCTGCACTCACCTGTAAATTGGAGTGAACTGGGCAAGAATTCAACCAACTTTCTCTAGCCTAGAAGAGCACTTAGTATAGTTCCTTAATATTCAACTTCATTCTATAAACTGCAATCATCTGTTGTTAAGAAATGAAAAGTTATTTTGTACACATCAGGCACTCATGTAGACTAAAATAACAGCCCTGTCGTCATGCATAGTTGGGTATTCAAGGATAATCTCACTAATATTCATATTACCATTTGGTAATATGAAATGCTTATAGGATAATTCATTACACTAAAGCAGTAAGAATTTCAGCAATACAAAAATTATAATTTCATATTAAAAGTTAATCATAGAAAAGTGCTTTATATTTGTTTATGATTAATTCTTCTAAGATGCCTGACAGTGTGTTTTTGATCCCCACTTGATGTAACTTCCTCTCTTAATAACAAATGTCACTTATTATGTTAGGTGGTCTTAGGATAGTTTGTGAAAAGAGGCTAAATATTGACCCTGTTGTTTTTCTTCATTGATTGTTGACTCTCAGCTTCCATCCGTCCTTCATTCTAGCTTTTCAATAACCTAGGTAAAAATTCACTGATATCTTTGAGGTATGGCTTCAAAGTTGAAAGGGAGTGATAGAACTAAAATATTTCCCTTCTTGGTTTCCTGTTTTCCCTCTAACACATCTCATCTGAGGGTTATAAGTGGCTGAATTTACTTTTTTAATTCACTACACCATATTTTCTTATAATGGACGTGTATTTTTTACGTTATTTTTTTGTTATTTTTTTTCAGACACAGTCTTTTGGTTTCTGTTATTTTCACTGCATGTGTGTTATTTACCCTATTTTAATTTCTTTGAATAAGGGACATATGTATGTGACATTTACTGGGACTTCATTAAATTCTTGGGCTCATATCTTAAATTTCAATCATGTTTTGTGAAGTTTGAATGCAGCACTATGAGGTTGTAATGTCATGTTAGCAAATTAAAAATTATTTAGCCAGCTCTTTGAAACATCTCTTTATATACCCCAGTATTAGAATTCCAAAAACCAAATCAGCAATTCCCTTTGATCATGCCAATCTCGTTTTTTAAATTTCAACTCTATATTTCAGTTAGAATCATGAGAGAAAAATTATTTTAGAATAAGGATATCAAAGAACTGCCAAATTGCTCACTATTGTTAACCCTCAGTTTGTTTAGCATTTTGAAATGATCTTAAAATTTGCTAGCTATTTGGGGAACGGTATTATCCATATCCTTGACTATTTTCTGTAGTAAACTGGTTCAACTCAGTTCTTCAATTAAATGAATTTTTCCTCCTTCCCCACACCCTTTCAGTGATCCATCTTTCCTCATGCTGGTACTGTTTTACTATTATAACTTTCAAATATAAAGCCCTATTTGGCTTTTATTATGTTGAGATATGTCCTTTTATCCCAAATTGGGTTTTTACCCCCCCCACACAGATGTCTAACTTTTAATTAAATGCTTTCTTGGCATCTATTGATATATCATATGGTGCTTATCTTTCTTTGTTGATGTAGTGAATTAAGTTGACTGACTTGCATATTGAATCACCCTGTATCCCTGGAATAAATCCCACTCGATCATAGTGTATA
>NW_023602699.1:0-10992 GCF_014898055.3 Talpa occidentalis
TCTCCAGAGCCTCGTACACAGGCTCAGGCGCCCTTCATGAGGAGAAAGGTGTCCATTTCAAAGCCCAGGCCCTGCGCTGGGTCGCCTCTGCAGGAGGCTCTGAGGGGCTCAGAGGCCAATTTAGAAAATAAGAGCAAGCCAGGGCTCTCCCGCCCCGCTGCTCTGGCCTGCCTCGGCCACCTGGCTGGAGACTTGCAGGCCTGTCTGAGCGAGCGGCAAGAGCACGTTCGATGGAGCACGCGGCTACGGATCGGCCCCTGGAGGCCAACTGGACGCGCCCGGCAGCCCCTTTGCCGGCCTGCGAGCAGTAGGCGGCCACTAAGGCCAAGAGAATGCCCTCTCTCCTGTCTCCAGTTAGTAAAATTTTTCACCAAGCAGCATGGCAAGGAAAATGGCCTGAAGTGCATCCAGCTTTCTGTGAAACAGCTTACGGGGCTCAGCTGTGTCCCTGCGCTGGGCTCCCGCTAGGACATGGGGAGGACACAGCCTCCCAGTGTGACCCGCCACCGAGGATAGAACCAAAGGGGGTTGTCTTTCTTCCAGACTTCTGCTACTCAGAATCCTGCCGCCCCAGCATCCCGCAGACTTGACTGAGAGCCTGCAGGGAGCCGGAGCTGCAGGGGCTGGAAGACCCCACCCAGCCCTGAGTGCTGAGCTCAGCCCGGAGGCCCCGCCCGTAGCTTGCATCCCTCTGAGCACTGTTGAGTTATTCGATGAGGTAAAGGCATCCTCTGGAATCCTCAGCCAAGGGTTTTATTGGCTGGGCGGGGAGGGAGGCGAGTGTTCCAGGACAGTGAGGGCCGAAAGCTGGTGCAAGGTGTGTCTCCAACATCCCACCCGCTGCCGCTAAGTACTAAGAAGCTCTCAGGCCTGCGGCCAGCTTCTCAGCATTTCCAAACCTCAGTTTCTACATCCAGAAAGCAGCGTGGCTAGGAGCTCAGCAGGGTTAGTGTGCAGATTTGAAGAAGCTTCACTCCAGCCACGATGGACAATCGATCAGAAGGTGGACCAAGGTCAAGGCCCCTCTTCCTTCTGGGGTCAGACCGACGTGACTATTTTCAGATCATGTTTCACACCATTGCAGAAATGTCGGTGGACCCGATTCTTCACTGGCATCATGGGACTTCTCACCCACCTTCCCATGTGGAATACTCACCAGCCTTTGCTATCCCAGTGCACCCAAAACCACCCCACTTGGGGGTTCCTCTCCAGATCAGAGGTGAGCAGAACCCCACCTGCTGCTCCTGATGGCTTCTTTCTATTTTGAACCCATGATAATCAATGGGAAATGGACAGGTCCGGCCAACCCAAGCTAGGATTCCTTTCTAATTCTTTTCAAAGTCAGGAATTGGCATTTTAACTCTAGGGACCGTGTAAAGGGAAGTGAACAGAACAGGCCAGTGTGAGCCAGGGGGAAGCAGAGGGACAAGGCAGTGGTAGGAGCTTGGGCTCGGGACACGTCGCCCGCACAGAACCAGCAGGCCCCGCGCCACATCCTCGTCGAGAAGTGGGTTGCTATGAAAGTTAAACACAATCACGTCTATAGAAAGGGCTCAAGCAAATGCTTGCCGCTCCTGGTGCTTCTGTTATCACCAACTGCCATTTATGAAAAGGAAGAAGGAAAATTTGGAAGCTGAAGAGCAGCAAGGGTTGTACCTGAGCTGGCAGGGGCATCCGAAGAGGTCAGGTTCTTGTCGCCTGTGGAGATGGTGCTTGCTGGGATTTTGACTTCTCTGTGTCCCACAGACCTATTTTTCTACAAATTGTGTGAATTAAACTTGACAAAACACATACTGTGGACATCCCACCAAGAGCAGCCTGGGACGGTGGATATGCCACGTGGCAAAAGCTGCAGATGACATTCTGGAAGTGTTACAGGACAGGGAGAAGAGCACCCCAAAACCCCAAGCCTGCCTGCTCTAAATCAGTTCTCTCAGTGAAAGGAGGGAGTTGTGGGGGGGAGGGGATGTCCTGCACAAACTCCACCATAGGTGTTATGGCCCGCCCCCCCAGACCCAAGAGATCCAAGACACCAAGGACGACAAACCCCACAACGCCATCGCCACTGAAGGGAGGGTGCTGGGAACTGAGGGTGGAGTCAGCAGCCAGGGTTGGTATAACCAGATGTGGGTCTTGGGGGTCCTGGGTTTTTCACCGGCTTTCAGTGTGCTGTTGGGGTTCCACATCAGCAGAACTGGTAGGAAGCATTCACCAATTTCTCTCTCTTCCTGAGTTAGTCATTTCTTCATTTCCCCTTTTGGTCAATAAATCCTTTATTAATCTTTTTGTGTGTGTCTGCAGTAGAGTCTCATTGTAAGTCTCTTTGAAGTGCGTGAGTGAGGACCCACAGTCAGTCCAACCCATTCAACCCATTGCACATGGGGGTTGCCTGTAACAGTTGGGGAGAGAGAAGGGGAGCTCTGCTGGCGGCGGGGAGCCTGCCATTCTTCCTCCACTTGAAGGTTTTGAATGGAAGATGCAATTTCCAAACCAACCCTACCATCCTCGGAGATTTCCACCAGCCAGGGTGGCACATGGAGTCTGCCCATCCCGTGGAGGGTACAGTCATTGAAGGGTCTCAAATGACAGGAACGATTAGCTATAAATGCCACAAGAATTAAGACAAAATTCTGTGCATGTTTGGCTTTAAATGGAAGCAGTATATTAGAAATTATTTTGCAGGAAATTTAATTGTCCCCTGCAGTTTCCAAAATGCTGTATCAACAGTTTTATTTATTATAGTTTGTGAAACTAAATGAGAGAGTGCTGGGGAGAGGGAGAATTTTCTTCTTCCAGGAAAAAAAAAAATTGTTTTGATCATGTTGAGTATTTTAGCAAATGGAGAATAACAAAAGAAAATTGAATGTAAATGCCCCATTGTTCTTACAGATGCACAGTTCCACTTAGGATCCCAAAATGCTGAAGTTATAACCAAAAATAATTTTAATTTTGTAGCTAAAACGAATCGAGAAACAGTATAAGCCACATTTTGCATTGTGGGGAAAAAATATTTCAGAAAAAGCTAGAACGTTACTGGCTGCTGCTGAATTTCCAGACCTTCAGAGCCGCGTGTGGTGTTTCTCCCAGGCAAGGCCGCACTGACCCGAGGTCTCTGAGTGGTGGGTTTTGGAGACAGGGCCAGATTTGGTCTCTGCTGTGTGGCTCTGGGCAAATCACTCACCCTCTCTGAGTGTTTCCCTCTCCCTTGTCGAGGAGGTGATGGCTGTCCCTCCCCCACGGGGCTTGGCCAAGGTGGGGAAGGGAGGTGCTCTTGACCAGCACGTGCTCAGCTAACAGCAGCAGGCGCGGGAGGGGGCGAGGGTGGTGCTGCTTTGCTCCCGCTGCCCAGATCTAGAACCCAGAGCACGCACACCCCTTACCAGGTGACAGCGACTGTCCTTAAGGAAGACCCACTGCGTCCATATCTGCAAAGACCACCTTGTCAAAGAAGCTCAAGCAAAGCTGAGCTTGGAAAAGATATGGAAAAGGCCGCATCTGGGATTCTTTTCTTCTCATTTCCCTCCTGTCAGTCACACCTCGCGCGCTGTCTCCGAGGGAATGGCCCCGTGGCCTCGTCACTCATAAAGTAGCTCTTCCAGGTCTTGAGGGGCCATATTGGCTCCGCTCTCAACTTCTTTCTGATTTACTTCACTCTGGTGGAGGAATAGATAATTTTCAATCAGGGAGATTCACTTTAGTAAGTACAAAACCCCTGCTCACGATTTTTAATTATGATTTTTCTTGTGTGCTGTTTTGTTAAAGCTCCAGGCACTTAAGCCCTCAGAGAAAAGTTTTGTAGCTAGCTGTACCCAAATTCTCATAAAAGAAAGCCATTACCCAAATTTATATATGAATGATTTTGTAATTTGTGGAATAATAACTCATGGCGAAGTCAATCTTCAGCAGAAAACTGGGTCGAGCCCTTTGAATATCAAGTGGGACGCACGGAAGATGGCGGAGCCAACCATGGATGTGGGATTTAATTGCGAGCGGGTCCGTGTGCCTCCTGGTGTTAATTGACAAACAAGAGCTGTCTTGCGATGCTTTTCCGTGATTATGTTGTGCAGAATAACTAAGCCCTCGAGCCACGTGTGTTGTCTTCAAAGAAACATGATGAAAAGTTGACCTGCCGTCGATGAGTCTCTTCTCGTTCTGAGCGAGGCCAGTCCCAGCTGCCCGTTCGCTCATGGAAGTGGGCCTCAAGTGATTCCTCAGTGTGAGGGTTGGCCTTGACCTGGCGCCATCCGGAGTTCCTAGAAAGGGGAAGAGAGTGTGACGCCGCCCACCCCCACCTCTTGATCAGTGGCGGCACCTCTGCGCCGCGAATCTTTCAACTTTAATTGAGCCACTTTCTTGGAACACTTTTTATCCAAGCTGGGTCTCTGTCCTGCACCAGCGCCCTGGGTTTGTGATCCATTATGGATGGGACTCGGGCTGTGTGCCAGGCGCTCTGCTGGGCTTAGGAAGTGGTTTCCTCCCTCTGGCTCAGCCCAATCTGGGACATGACAAGTCCACAGGACAGAATAAGGCGAGTTCTGGAACACATCCTGGCAGGGCCAAGGACTTAACTCGTTCCAGGGGTGGGGATGGAGAAAGGGCTCCCGGAGGGGGTTTCTGCCTGCTCCCCTGTGCTTTGGGGAATAAAATATGTCATTTTGATGAGATCCATCTCGCTTGAACTATATAATTAAATTCTGTAATGGAGGATTTAGTGGAGGGTCATTTCAGTAGTGATCTTGGGAAAGCAATTTGGGGGAATTTTTTTATTCCAGCACTCAATTGTTTCAGAAATGTAAAGCATTGTATAAATAAGAACCCTAAAGTTTTAATGCAAATCCTAAATGATCGTTTCCAGCTTTCTGAACCCAAAGATTTCAAAACCAGAAAATACGATGCTGCACCAGAGGGGGGACTGCTGCTTACCCGTGAGGAGACGCATGTCTCCGCACCAGTCAGCTCCTAAACTGGGGCTCTCCGAGCCCACGGCTCACTCCCAGCAGCTCTCTGGGGAGTCTCGGCCTCCAGCGGGTGAGCTCAGAGCCTCCTACCTCCTCACCTCCACTAGGGATCCCCGACTCAAATGTCTCTGTAGAGGAGTGAGGCTCCAGCCCTGCCCCTGCTCCTAAATTCCCCTCCCAAGGACCCCCCTGGTGTGGCCCTTTGTTCAGAGGATCAGCCCCTGCTGCCTCCCACCCTCCATCCGGGTCTCAAGCACCTGCTGCAGAGGGGTGGGTTCAGGTGGCTGCTGGTCCAGCGCTCCCCGTCGCATTGGGTAAAGTCGGTGACACCTGAGGCCTATGGGATTGCTCCCCAGCTTGCCCATCTCAGCAGCTGCATGTCCCTCTGCCCAAAGAACTTGGAACCCCACAAGCTCCTATCCCCACCCCCCGCTCATGTTGTTTCTGTGCCCTCCATGCCTGCAGGTATAGCTTCTGCTGTCTGGAATGCTCTCCTCCCTCCTCGCTGCCTCTCACCTCGCTGCACCCCACTCAGCCCTGCTCCTGCCCCATCTTTCTGGGCCCACAAGGGCACCAGGCAGGCTTCTGGGCTGGAAACCTGGAGCCCCCCACCCAAGCTTGGGTGCTGGTCATCCCTCGGTCATTCCTTCAGCAGATGGTGAGCTTTTGGGGTGTCCTATTCTGCGCTGAGCACCATAAATACTGTTAAAGGAGAGAATAATTAGGTGTCACTTTAACAGCAAAATTAACTCCTAGCACAGTTAAAATTCATCTCCTTTTCTCGTGTGGAGAGGGGCAGAATTCCTTGTTAGAGCGGCTAACCTAATAAGCAGAGAAAAGAATGTTCTCGCGAAATTATGCATTCACCTTCTGTTTCCATTTGCTGACATAGGGAATCCAACTAATTGGATTTTCTCCTCAGGGAAATCTAAAGGAAACAGGTCCGCTGCTGTTCTGTGGCCAGCAGGCCGCTACCCACCTGTGTCTCTGGGTTGCTCAAGCAGCTGTGCTGCAGCCAGTTTGCAGAGAGCCCGGCTGAGCCGCTGCTCAGCGTCCCCCACGGCCCCCGGCCTGTCCAGGCGCGTGCGAAGGACGCGGAACGGTGTTTGTGGGGCAGGACGGGGCCGCCGGACAAGGGCATGTGCGTGTGGGATTCCCCTCAGCCACCCAGCTTCCAGCCATCCGTCCACCCACCCTTCGCCCCTCTTAGGGGGTCACCTCACTTTGCCGAGTCTCAGAGCCCCAGTGAGAAGCCTTCCCATCATGTCTCTTTGGTCTAGAAGTTTCCATGACAGTTAATCCTCTTCATGTTAAGTGTTCATATGCCTTGTTTGTTCAAAGAAGGGCCCGGCCTGGCTTTGCTAAGCATGGAATGACTGAACGATTAATAAACTGTGAGCTTAATAAAATAATAAGTGTTAGTAAAGTTAATAATATAATAATCATATAATTTAAATTATATTTTTTTCCTTTCGCCCTTTCTCTGGGCTTGAATCTGACCAAGCTCCTCCTCCACCAAGACCCCCGAGGCCCTGCCCTGCTGGGGGAGGTGGGCCGCCCACCTGCTCCTCCCTCCCCTGTGCTCTGCCCATCCTCCCTCGGCTCCTGTGAGGCTGCAGCTCCCCACCCATCCCCATCACCCCACCTGTCCCTGCGGGGGCCCCTCCCCTCCAGTCACCCCTCTCAATTTCACATCCCATCTCTGCTTCCTTCAGAACCACCTTCTGGAAAGGTTCATTGACCAAGCTTCCTGGAGCTCTCTGGCCATGTGGGGCACCCCCCCCGCCCTCAAAGCACCCCCTCCTGCCCCTGCCCAGGTTCCCTCCCGCTGCTCCTGGCCCTCTCTGCAGGGTTGGGGGGGTCCCCTGACCCCATGCGCCTGCCCACGGGCTCTGTAGGAGCTCAAGCAGGGGTGCTCAGAAGATGCAGACTTGAGACCAAAAGCCAATGGGAGAGTCACCTCACGGCCTGATCTCACCCCTGAACAGGGCGGAGGCGGGGGGTGGGGGCGGGGGGCTGGGCCTCTGTCAGGGAGTGGGGGGCATCGTCTGTCTCATAACTTAGGCCCTCGCTTCTCAGAGGCTCGCTGTTGAGAGAGCAGATCTCAGACCTGCTGGAAGGAGCTTCTGGATTTAAACCAGGCATGTCCTAAGTAGATGGAAATCCATATAAAACAGCGCACTTACTCTCAGCGCTGGACTTGGCTGGGAGAGGGTCTAAAAATCTGACTTTGGAAGGAAGCACGTCTCATCTGTTCCTGTGTCCCGTTCCCACGTCCAGCTTCCCTGATGGTATTTATCAGGACTCTGGCGCAAACCCCAGCTCCCACCCGTGGGAGCCAGAGGAGGGGGCTACTGAGGACCAGGAGAGGGAGGTGGGATGGGCCCGGCACCTGGAAGCCCTCCCCGCTCTGCCTTCTGCCCGTTGGCTGTGCTGCCCTGGGGGCAGCGCCCTCTGGAGCCCCAGGCCAGGCCAAAGGAGCCCAGGGCTCACACCTGGGGCTTTGGGAACTAAGAGGCAAGATCTCTGCCCACGAGCCCCCACCCAAAGCGCCCACCCAAAGCGTGATTCAGCCAAGATTTGTGATTGGCTGAGCATGCGTGCCACGTTCATCTCCAGACAGGGCATGGAGTGACCCCCAGCAGGACCAAGGTGGGCAGCAGGTCTTCTAAAGACAGGGCTCTATCTGCAGGCGCTGCAAAGGCTGGTATTTAAAACACGCTCCATCCTTGTTGCCCAGAGACACCACCAGGCTCCAGCCCAACTCTCCCTGCCCAGCACCCACCTGGCTCTGCATTCCAGACCCTCAGGCCTGCTGGTCCTGCCAGCCTCTGCTTACAGAGCCCTTCTCTTCCCACCCTCCTTTGGCCGACTTCTGTGGCACCCACCAGCTCCTCTGCACAGCCTTCCCTTTTCGCGCCACCACCCTGCTATGCCTCCAGCCACCAGCCAGACCTCCCGCCTTGGCAACAGCCCTCCCCACCCCGGTTACCTTTCACCTCTCACATGCCAGGTGTCATGTCCTTGTTTATCTTTGTAGCCCCAGCACCCAAGCACATAGTAGATATACATGAAACACCCGTTGCAGCTATGCTGGAAGGATAAATAGTGCAAAAGAAATTGCCAAATAATTTAAAATCTAAATGAGTCCATGCTTCGCCCTCGTCAGTGAGGCTCTAGCAGCTCACACACAGTTTCAGTTACCATAAATGAGAGATTTTCTCCTTCAATTCATCCCAGAAACGCAACCCTTGGGTGTTCCCAGAGCATTTTCCTCGACTCCTCTAGCACTGCTTTCAATATTTCACTGCTGTGCCCAACGCTTCTGTGACATTTTAATGTTAGCAGCCGGGTCTCATAGCCAGGGGGAGCCCCCCCAGGGCCACCGTTGCCAGGATTAGTCATTGATTCTGGGAAGCAGGGCCTCGCGACTTCTTGTTTATCTCCAGCACCGAGTGCGTAGTAGGTACGCAGAAATCTGCAAGTGCTACTCGTAGCAGAGTGTATGTGTGTACGTTTCAGCATGCATTTGCACAAGTGTGTAAGTTCCAGCACACATTTCTATGTGTTCCAGCGTGCATACCCGTGCCTGTGGCGGGGCTCTCGAGCACTGTAAGGGCCATTGCTGGAAGCTCACGTCTGAATCTGACCTGCCTGAGTCTCCTCCTGACCCCTGAATAACACAAACAGGATGCAGGCCCCCCGCAGCCTCACAGGGGCCGTCTGTGCAATGAGGGCGGGTCAGCCCTGGGCTGGCCTGTGGCCCAGACCTTCAGGAGCAACCTACCCATGTGACCCCACACTGCTCATCTTTGTGCGTTCTTGTTTTTTGCAGAGGCCTCATTGCTGGTGGCTTCACAGAAACCCACTACCTGCAAGATGGCACTGATGTCACCCTCACTCGAAATTACACGGTAAGTTCCGGGAGCCGGGGCTGCCACCGCGCTGTGCTAGCAACTCTGTGCTTAAGCAACACTGTGCTTGGCTGTTCTGTCCTGCAAGGTCAGACCCCCAGATCCTTCACTTCCTGTCACTCAGCATCTCACCAGCCCTGGTAGCTCTGGGAACACTCAGCCTTGGCCGGTGGGGGTCGGGACGGCCCAGGGAGGTATGATTTCATTGCAGACTGACCTAGAAACCACCTGCCAGGGACTGCAGGACACTTTCTGGAGAACTGAGCCAAAGTTAGAGATGGCTCAGAAAACGTCACCCTGGCTGAACTTGGCCACATTGCACTTGGAAGCCCCCCTCCCACCCAGTGGCGCAGCAGGTTGAGCTGTGAAGCTGTCTACAGCCTCTGCAGCACAGGTTCAATTCCCGGCTGGCCAGGGAGATACCCACATTGTGCGGCAGACCTCTCCTGTCTCATCCGCTGCTCCCCTCAGCAGTGTCTTTGGTCCGTCTGCCTGTTCTGCTCCCCGCTCTGTCTCTGGTGAATCCTTTCACCCTCCCGCGCCTCTGACATGTACCCCAGTTCTTGTATAACTAAACAAATCTTTAAAAAAGAAAAAAATTCAAAGGACATCTGACTCTGCTTACCATGCCTCAGTGTACCCACCAGGCAGATCTGACCCTGTGGCAGGGCAGTTAATACCCGGTGACATTTACCCCTCTTTGGGCAGCTTTTCTGGAATTTGAAGTTTTACATGTAACTTGGACAAGGAGCTGATTTTATTTGTTCTTTTGTCAAATGCCTACCGTGCCCTCTTGGAGCGTGCTGGCTCACAAGAACATGGGGATTCGGAGAGTAAGGGCAGAGTCGCTGCCCTCTGGGCACTGGCAAGTCCACTTGTTTTAAAGAGCTGCAGGTCCTGGCTTTGCACAGGGTAAGCCTCGGGGATGACTGTGCATTTCTGAAGGAAGAGCTGTCTAGCAGCCAGTATTGTCTGCAGTGATTATCCCTCCCCTGCCTTGTGCCAATGCTCTTGCTCTTTACTGTGTGGTTGGCGCCTACACACTGATGCCTTGAGACTTCCCGCAAGCTGGTGGAGAGAGCTGAGGCGGCAGCCCCAGCCCGAGCACAGCACACAGGAATCTAGCATAAATAGCAGCTTCGGAGAATTGCTGGTCATGCTGTTCAAGCCTGAGAGCCAGAGAAACCCCAGAGGGCAGAAACGAAGAGAAGATGTGAGCCCAGAGCAGAGGCTAGTGAGTCAGGGTCCCGCAACCCCGAAGGCTAGTCAGAGCCCAGCAAGGGGACCTGACCTTTGGGGTTGGGACAAGAGGAAGGTGACAGCAATTCAGAATCCCACAAAAGCTGGAGCCCTGGAGAGCCGTTCTGCTGGGGAAAAGGTACAAGGAAGACCCCAATGTGGAGAAGGGGAAGCAGAGGAAATTAGCTCCACGTGTCCCAGATCGAAGAAAGATTTCCTAAGAACTAGAGACAGTGGGCCCAGCTGCCTCCTAAGAGGATATGTGAAATGTGGTGGCCTGAAGTCAGATTTCTATGCCAGGCTAGGAATGGAGCTCCCAGAAAATGCACTGACCTCAGTCGGTGCCAGTCCATGCTGGAGCCAACCCAGATGGGTCTAGGCATGTTCCTACGGCCAGATCACACGTGATGCATGTGCCAGCTCAGAGAGGAGCCCAAACCCAAATAAGAAACCACACGATGATAAAGCTGCCGTGAGATCAGTGGGCAAGAGCACCAAGAATTAGCACCTCCAGGAATGTGAGAAGAGAGAAAAATCAGAGGGGAAAATTATTCTAAAGAAATTAAAATAGGGGTCTCCGTGGTGACACAGGGGTTAAGCGGCTTGAGTTCAAACCCTGGCCAGGGAGCTACCCACATGGCGCAGCAGACCTCTCTTGTCTCCCTGCTGCTCCCCTCAGCAGCGTATTTCAGTGGACCTACCTGTTCTGCTCCCCACTCTGTCTCTGGTGAATCCTCTCACCCCCTACACCTCTATCCTGCACCCCAGCTTTTGTATGCATAAAGAAATATAAATAAATCTTTTTTAAAAAGAAAGAAATGAAAATAGGACTGTTAGAGATTCCAGGGTGAAATACAGGGAAAGGCAGAAAGAAGCAATGT
>NW_023602700.1:0-10991 GCF_014898055.3 Talpa occidentalis
CCTTCACTATCACTGCTTTGGGTGATGTGTCTGTAAGATGTCTTTGATGTGCATATCACGTAGTGTTTGCCTATATTTCCTTCTATATATTTTTGGTTTTCAGGTCTTATGTCTAGTTCTTTAATCCATTTTGAGTTTGATTTTTGTGTATGGTGTGAGGTGGTGGTCAAGCTTCATTCTTTTGCATGTAGCGACCCAGTTTTCCCAGACCATTTATTGAACAAACTTTCTTTGCTCCAATGCATATTCTTTGCTCCTTTGTCAAAGATTAGTTTGAACCATAAATCTGTGGGTTTATTTCTGGATTTTCTATTCGATTCCATTGGTCTGTATGTCTGTTCTTGTTCCAATACCATGCAGTTTTGATGATTATGGCTTTGTAGTATAGTTTGAAGTCTGGGAGTCTGAGCCTCCATTCCCTTCTTTTTTTTTTTCAGGAGAGCTTTGGCTATTCGGGGTTTTTGGTGATTCCATATGAATTTCATCAATAATTGTTCTATTTCTTTGAAGAATGACATTGAAATTTTTGATTGGAATAGCATTGAATCTGTATATTGCTTTTGGTAGGAATGGCCATTTTAATAATGTTTATTCTTCCAATCCATGAGCAGGGGATGTCTCTCCATTTCTTTGTGTCTTCTTCTATTTCTTTTAACAGTGTTTTAATAGTTTTTCTTTGTATAGGTCCTTTACCTCTTTTGTTAGATTTATTCCCAAATATTTGATTTTTTTTTGTTTCAATAACAAAAGGGATGGTCTTTTGATTTCTTCTTCTTCAGATTTATTGTTTGTGTATAGGAAGGCTACTGACTTTTGCGTGTTGATTTTGTATCCTGCCACTTTACTGAACTGATTGATGAGTTTGAATTAGCTTTTCTGTGGAGTTTTTGGGGTTCTCTATGTATAATATCATATCGTCTGCAAATAGTGATAGTTTGACTTCTTCTTTTCCTATTTGTTCCTTGGATGTCTTTCTCTTGTCTGATTGCCCTGGCTAGGACTTCCAGTATATATTGAAAAGCAGTGGTGAGAGTGGACATCCTTGTCTTGTTCCAGATCTTAATGGAATTGCTTCAGCTTTTCACCATTGACAATGATACTGCTGTTGGCTTGTCATAGATGGCCTTTATGATGTTAAGGTATGTTCCTTGTATCCCAAGAATTTCAAGGGCTTTTATCATGAATGGGTGTTGCACTTTGTCGAAAGCTTTCTCAGCATCTATTGATATTATCATATGGTTTTTATATTTCTTTTTGTTGATGTGTTGGATAACGTTGATTGATTTTCGGATGTTAAACCATCCTTGTGCCCCTGGAATGAATCCAACTTGGTCTGGGTGAATTATCTTATGGATACATTGTTGGATTCTGATAGCTAAAATTTTATTGAGGATTTTTGCATCAGTGTTCATTAGGGAATTGGCCTGTAGTTTTTCCTTTTTTGTGTTGTCCTTGTTCGGTTTTGGTATTAGTGTAATATTGCTTCATAGAACGTGTTTGGTAATGTCCCTTCCTTCTCAATTTTTTGGAAGAGTTGTGAAGGATAGGCACTAATTTCGTCCTCTGAATGTTTGGTAGAATTCATTTGTAAATCCATCAGGTCCTGGGCTTTTGTTTTTGGGGAGGTTTTTTATACCATTCAATTTCGCTAATTGTAATTGGTCTGTTTAGGTGGTTCTATTTCTTCTTTATCTAGCTTTGGGTGATTGTAGAGTTGTAGGAATTTGTCCATCTCCTCTAGATTGTTAAACTTGTTTCCATATAACTGTTCATAGTAGTTACTGATTATTCTTTTGATTTCTGCTGTGTCCGTTGTGATTTCTCCTCTTTCATTGATGATCCTGTTTATTTGTGCTTTCTCCCTTTTTTCCTTTGTGAGCCTGGCTAGGGTTTGTCTATTTATGATTTTTTCAAAGAACCAGCTCTTGGTTTCATGATCTTTTGGATTGTTTTTTTAGTTTCAATTTCATTTATTTCTGCTTTGGTTTTTATTATTCTTTTCTTCTACTGGTTCTGGGGTTTTTTTGTTGTTCTTTTTCTAGATCTTTGAGCTTCGAGATTAGGGTTGTTTCTTTGAGTTCTTTCTTGTTTTTTTGATGTGAGCTTCTATTGCTATATATTTTTCCTCTTATTACTGCTTTTGCTGCATCCCCATACATTTAGGATATTGGTGTCCTCCTGTCATTCAATTCAAAGAATTTTTTAATTTCTTCTTTGATCTCCTCGTTAGTCCAGTGGTCTTCCAGTAGTGTGGCTTTTAATCTCCATGAGGTAGGATAGTTCCTTGCCTTCTTTTATGATTTATTTCTAGTTTGATGCCTTCGTGGTCAGAAAAGATGGTTGGTATGATGTCAATCTTGGTGTATCTGTGTTGATGTTTGTCTTGTGCCCCAGTATGTGATCGATCCTGGAGAATGATCCATGTGCGCTTGAGAAAAATGTGTACTTCCGTTTTTTTGGGGTTTAGTGTTCTATAGATGTCTGTTAAGCCCAAATGCTCTAGGTCCTTATTTAGAGCTTTAGTTTCTTTACTTATTTTTTGTCTTGTTGATCTATCCATTGTTGATAGTGGTGTGTTGAAGTCTCCCACTACATATGTGTTTTCTCTCTGATGTCTGTTTTCAGAGAGAGGACAACAGTTGTCTGATATATTTGGTGCTCTTTCGTTTGGTGAATATATGTTAATGAGTGTTATTTCTTCTTGAAGTATTGTCCCCTTAATCATAATGTAGTGACCATTGGGGTCTCTTTTTATTTTTTTGAGTTTGAAGTCTGTTTTATCTGATATAAGTATAGCTGTTCCTGCTTTCTTTTTTTGGCCCATTTGCTTGTAGGATTGTTTTCCATCCTTTGACTTTGAGCCTATTTTTATCTTTTGTAGCTAAATGTGTTTCCTGGAGACAGCAAAAGGTTGGGTTTTGTTTCTTAATCCAGGCTGCAACTCTGTGTCTTTTTATTGAAGAGTTTAGTCCATTTACATTTAGAGTTAATATTGATATGTTAGCATCTGTATTTGCCATTATGTTTGTCTTTCCTTTGATTTTATTTATTTATTCTTTTAATACTTTTTTTTTTTTTTGGTCTTCTTTTGTTGTTATTCGTCCCTCTGAGGTTCTGGGCTTTAGGATTCCTTGTAGTATTTTTTTGGAGTGGGGGTTTAGTCGCAATGAAATTCCGGAGTTTCTCTTTGTCTGGGAAGGTCCATATTCTTTCTTCATGGAGGAAAGAGAGCTTTGCGGGATAGAGTATTCTTGGTTGGCATCTGTTTTCTTGGAGTCTGTTTGACTATGTCCTCCACTCTCTCCTTGCCCGTAGTGTTTCTTCAGAGAAGTCGATGTCAGCCTGAGTGGTTTTCCTTTGAATGTTATCTGTTTCTTCCCTCTTGTCAGCTTCATTATTTTTTCCTTGTCCCTGGATTCTTGGGAGCTTTACTATTATGTGTCTTGCTGTGTTTTTTCCTTTCGTCGTGGAAGTTTGGTGTTCTTCTTGCTTCTTGGATATCAATTTTCAGCTCCTTCTTCTCATTTGGGAAGTTCTCTTCAATTATATCCATGAATATTTTCTCTGTTCCTACATCTCTCTCCTCTCCTTCTGGAATTCCTATAACTCTTATATTTCCTTTCCTCATGGAGTCAGATAGTTCCCGAAGTCTTTTCTTCATTCTTTTTCCTTCGTACTTCTCTTTCCTTTTCTGTTTTGGTTCTTTTTATTTCTGTGTCTTCAAGATTACTTATTCGTTCTTCCATTTCATCTATTCTGCTTTCATTGCTTTTCCCAGAGTTCTTTAGTTCCTCCATTAATTCTTTGATCTCCTGCATTTCTCTTACTTCCCTCTTAGGGACTCAATTTCCTTCTTCTGATCTATCACTTTTTTAATCATGGCAATTTTAAATTCTCTTTCTGGAAGGCTCAGAAGTTCTTCCAAGTTGCTGTCGTTGCAATCTGGGGAGTGGTTTTCTTTTTGTGGTGTGCTTCTTTCCTGAGGAGTTTTTAGGTTGCGTGTGGTTCTTCTACTCCCTACTGTCTGTTTTCTAATTTGTCGTATGCGTTGGGACACTGTGTTGCTCGGACTGACTGACATCTTGGGTGAACTTCTCCGCTCCCCTCTGGCTCTTCCAGGAGCCATCTCTGTCTTCTAGGGGAGCTTTCTGCTGGTTTTAGGCAGTTTTTACTTAAGAAATGTCCCTGTTCTCAAATGGCGAAGCGGGATGCAGTCCCTGCGCCTCCGGTTTCAGGCACACTCTTCTGCGCACCCGGTCTGCCCCGGACGTGGGTGCCTGCTCCCTCTGTGGGCTCAGACTGCTGGTCGGAAGGGGCCTGGCGTGGAATAACTTCCCGGCTGGCCACTGGGTCCTCCAGAAACCTTCTGCCCTTTTCAAGCAGTCTTAAGAAATGTCCTGTTTTATAGGGGTGTTAGTGACTTTTTTTTTTCCCTGGTCGCTAGGTGGCGCCAGAGATCTCTCCTATTGTCCTTGGGGGGCTGTTTTTCGCCTCCCCCCACCCCGTGGGACAGAGAACAGAGGGGGAATGGTAGGGTACACCTCAACAGCTTTGGGGTGCTGTGTCTGCCTTGTGCCCCACCGTCGTGGAGAAACCACGCCCCGAATTTTCGTGCCCCGGGTCTCAGTTCAAAGCCCTCAGTTCCAGGACGCGGGCTGTAGCCCAGTTCAGTGGCGCGGGAATGGCGCCTTTTGCACCGCTCCCGTGCCTGGGCGCCTGGTTCCTGCTCACTCAGGGAGGGACCTTCACCTCAGTGAGGACCTCTGTGCGTCTCCCCGCAAGCCTAGGTCGCAGGCGCGGGGACCTGGGCAGCCGCGATCCAGGTTTGCACTTGCTTTTCAAGCGCGCAGAGCGCGCCGCTCTCCGCGCAGGCTTACCGGCAGCCCGGGCTGTGTGCGCGTCTCCCGGGGTCTTTGTTCTTCTCTAATGGCGCCCAGAGCCGTTCGCTCACCGCCGCGGCGGATCCTGCAGGGTTCGCCTCAGCTCCCGTTCACGGGGTGTGGTGGCTGCAATAGTTCCTTTCCACTCACAGGCCCGCTTGCTGCGTCGTTTGTTCTTGTTGGCAGTTTTGGTTTGTTGTTTCCTCCTCTCTGCCGTCGGAGAGTGCCGGCTCTGTGGGCGGGGGAGGGGAGCAGGGTTCTGCGCTTCCCTCCCTTCTAGTCCTCTTTTATGGCCAGTTTCTTCTTAGGGCAGTTCGCTGGCGTCACCCGTTTATCTTCCGTGTCCCAGTTCTCACTGGGACCTGCCGCTTTTCCTCCCTATTAACTTTTTTTAATGGGAGATCTTACTCGCAGCGTCTCCTCGCCGCCATATTGCTCCGCCCCTCTCCCATGTATGTTTTAAAGACAATCCATGTGTGAACGGTATTAACGGGTCAGTGAGATGCGCTCACACCCAGCTCCCCGACTACATCTCTTCCCAGCATGACCTTGCTCTACAGGAGGTGGGTGCCAGGATCTGCACCAACACTAGGTAAGTTAAAATGCCACATTGTGTGAGTCTTGGTCTTTTGCACTGTTTAGAGAAAAGCCTGTGTATCATGGTGTTCACAGATCATGACTCATCTAGCAAATCGTGGATCATTCTTAAAATTACTTTTGCAAATGAATTGGACCAAAATAGATCTCACCTTGTATTTTTGTTGAAATCGTGTGTTTTACCATTTTCTTACTGATTCCTAAATGACAGGATTAGATCTTTATAAATCTTTTCCATAGTTGTGTGTGTGATTAGGTTCTAATAAATAGCTTGGTTGGTGATGTTACTTTCAGACATTACAATTTCTTAGACACAGAAGTAAGTAGATGTTGATGTTTTGTTCATGGCGGTTACAGTTTAGTTCTGGATATGATCCCCCCCATGCCCTACCTCTCCTTCTCCTTCACTCACAGAAAGAACAAATTGTGGGTCTTCATTTTTGTGTACATGGGATGTGTTTTCTGTCAATGGACCCATTGCCAGGGTAAAGGGACAATGACTGTGGCTTTGAATCCTGCCTCTGTTCACTTCGAGCATTATGGGCTCAGAGAAGTCACTGACTCCCTGAGCACCTGCTTCCTCATGTAGCAAACTTGCCTGGGGTCTCACACAGTATATAGGTGGTCTGAGAGGTAGAATTCTCATCATTGCTCAACAGAGTGCACAAAAAAAATTAAAATTCTACCTGCAGAAGCACATTTTGATGTTCATTCAATTAGCTGCATTCTCAGAACCCCTTTTCTGTGGATAGAGAAAGTCTAGTGAAGTCAGGAGAGACAGTGTCATACATTAGGGGAAGAAGAGCCTCCTCTGTTGTCTCCAAGTCTGCAGTCAGGCCTGCATTGTCATGTTCTGTTGGCTTAGAACAGCCAGGGAGGCAAAGTATTCCAAAGAGCTACTCTTCACAGGAATATTTTAACCTATCAAATGATACTGTATCTTGATTCCAGAAATATCTGGGATCAAGTTCACGAAAATATCTGGGATCAAGTTCACGAAATGCGATATCTTGCCAGCTGCCATCATTTTTGCTTTTGGAAAGGTCAAACCTGCTGCTTTCCTGGACATGCTCAGTCACCAGAACCAGAGCCCCACTACAGCGCCTCTTCCTGGAATAAAGAGCAGCTGGAAGATCCCCTGCACATTGCATCAAGGCTTCTATGTGGGGTGTCGCCTACATGTGAGTCTTGAATCATGTAAATCCAGGTAAAGTAAAAAAGTAAACAGTTTGGTCTGGAAGTTTATTTTTCCCTCTTCTCACACAGCAGTGCAATCTGCATGGTGTTCCAGTGACTGGGAGGCTTCCTTGTGGCAAGTAGACTGACGCAAAGAAGCTGGAGGATAAGCTGGTGCTTGTCAAAGTTCCTGATCTCTCTGGTGTCTGATACATGGGGCATTCAAAAGTGTAGAGCTCTGCATCTGTGTGACTGGAGGCACTGGGCCTTTCAGTAGAAATCTGGAAAAGAAAGTCCTTAACTGAAATGGCATAGCGCAAGCATACCAGTGACTCCCACTTTTTATGTTAGGTTTGTGGGATTTGCTACAGCATGGTTGTATGACTACTAGTAGAAATAATGCCGAAGAATGCACTTTAAAGAGTAATTATCATGTCCTTCCAGTGCATATTCTTGAGAAATAACTTTGGATGTTATTGTAGCATCTATTGATATTTTGGGTTTTAGCAATAGTTTGGCCTGTTTTCAATGTTTGCTGTCTGAAGCATATCGCCAAATTTCCCAAGTGAAGCTGCAGAGGGTGGGGATAGAAGGAGTGGTCTGTAGGTATTGCTGAGGGAAGTTCAAGAGATTTAAGACCAGAATAACAGGTGGGTAGTTACCTTTGTGGGCAGGAAGTATATCTCAGGAAAATCACAGCACGTCTCAAAAGGAAGTGAATCTTCCAGTACTTTCTTTTCATGATTCCACCTTGCCCCCTCGATGAATAAACCAAAAACATGAGCGCCGATGTGTGTGAGGTTTGTGCCCTAAGATCAAAGTGAGATGGTGTCAGTGGGTCCCCAGACAGGAGGCTCCAGTGGGTGGGTCACCTCCCTTCCACCCTGGGGGGGACCACGCCCCCACCCCTAAGACCTGTTTCCTCAGGTTATAAGCTGTTGGTGCTTTGTAGGCTTTGGTATATATATGAAGATACTATACTGAAAAGTATTTCAAATAGTGAACCCCCAAGTTTCTAGAGTTATCCTCCTTAGCCCGCTTTTTAGAAGACAGAAAAATTAGAGTCAAAATACTCTGCTTAAATTTATCACCTACTTCTATGTGCTACAATGATTGATTTAGGCTCTGAAAAGTTTAGAAGGCTAGGAAGGATTCTTTATCTTATTTTTGGATGATATGAAAAAGTTAAATAGGTTTTGTATAGTTCTGGTAAGTAGAAAATGTACTTTTCTGGGTGACTCCAGGATGCCAGGGGCTCTCTCAGATGTGTGCAGTAGCCATGTGATCCAGCATGATCCACCCGGTTCCCCCCAACCCCCATATTAAAAAATGGGCAAAGGGCTTGAATGGACATTTCTCCAAAGAGGCACAGATGGTCAAGAAGCACATGTCAATACTGCTAGTCACTAGGAGATTGCAAGTCAAGCCCTCAGTGAGCTGCCTCTCAACAGCTGGCCACCAACAGCAGGAGACAGCAAGCACTGGTGAGGATATGGAGAAACCGCCCTGGCATCTGGGGGTCTGTGGGCACTGGGCTTTCTGCCTACGCTGCCTCCTGGTTATCCTCAGCACACCCTGGGTGCCATTGAGTTTCACTGCAGGCTGGCTGGGGGTTTCTGCTGGGAACCTGCTCAACTCTGGAATAAGGGGCTCACCATGAGAAGTTCAGGCTGATGGCAGCCGAGAGGAGAGGCCTGCCCCAGAGGGTCCAAACACATATTTACATCCTGATTGCTACAGTGTCTGGTCATTTGTTGTGGTTATTTAAATCTTTTATCCATTTCATTCATTCATTCGTGATTATTCCTATCCTCTTAGGGAAAGAGCAGGAGGATGAAGCAGAGCTTGGGGGCCTGCCTGGTTATGCTGCCCCTTTCATACCTATGGCAGGCCTGGCCCCTCCTAAGTGCCAAGTGAGGGTTTGCTGAGGGGATGACCATGTTTGAATGAACAGTTGCCCTTCCAATCTTTTAATCATTCATCACCTTAAAGGCTCTCCTGAGGATGCTGACTTTCCTCTGGATGGTGATGGGGAACTCCTCATCATTGATGTCAGGGCTGTCGGAGATCACGTGGTGAGTAAAAGTGAGGGCATTTGTAGAGATTCCTTGGGACCTCCCATAGTCTTGAAGCAAGGCAGTAAGAAAGGCTTTGAAGCAAAACACACACAACAAGTACCTTGTGAGTCCAGGGGGCCAAAGTTGTGCACCTCCCAAATGTTCCCATGGAGGCTACAACAGAGATGTCTTGTGGGAGGAGAGAGTGGAGAGTGAGAGACTGGTGGGGAGTCAGGAGGTGGGCACAAGCTGGCTGGGCAGGAGGAGACTTCAATCCAGCCACCTCACCGCCTTGGTGACATTAGTCTGGCCAGTTGATGGGCCTCTTGGGGAACAGTGGTTGCTTTTGTAGAAACGGTTTCCCACCCCCCACTGTGGGTTCCCACCCCCATGTGGGTTTAGAGGACCCTTAAATACTTCTGACCAAGCTTGACTGATCATGTGTCATGCTCCTGACAATCAGGATGGCTCTTTAGGAACAAGCACAACACCCAAGGGTGTCAGTCTTTCTCAAGAAATGTCACATTGACTTAGGGAAAAGACAGAGTCTAGAATCGCTAAACAGGTTGTGGTCATTCCCTGCCCTCCACCCCTTGGTTTCTTGGAGAAAGGCTGTGGGCAAGAGACACACCAGGCCCCTCTGGCCTGCAGTCTGAGCCCAGAGGGGGAGCGGGAACTCACCACAGGGGCAGACAGGCACTCAGGGGAGTGTGTCCCGACATCGGCATTTTAGAACAGGGAACTTTCTTCAGTAAAGACTGCTTGAAACCGACAGATGGTTCCCGGAGGAGTCAGAGGGGAGCAGAGAAGTTCACCCAAGATGCCAGCCAGTCCCAGCAACACAGTGTCCCAATGCATACGGCAAATTAGAAAACAGACAGGGAGTAGAAGAACCACACGCAACCTAGCAACTCCTCAAAAAAAAGCACACCACAAAAGAAAGCCACCCCCCAGATGGAAACAACAGTAACTTGGAAGAACTTCTGAGCCTTCCGGAAAGAGAATTTAAAATTGCCATGATTAAAAAACTGACAGAAGTCATAAAGGAAAACAATGATAAGGGAAAAATAATCAACGATCAGAAGAATGAAATTGAGTCCCTAAAGAGGGAAGTAAAAGAAATGCAGGAGATCAAGGAAATAATGGAGGCACTAAAGAACTCTGGGAAAAGCAATGAAAGCAGAATAGATGAAATGGAAGAATGAATAAGTACTCTTGAAGACACAGAAATAAAAAGAACCAAAACAGAAAACAAAAGAGAAGGAAGAACGAAAAAGACCAAAGAAAGACTTCGGGAACTATCTGACTCCATGAGGAAAGGAAATATAAGAGTTATAGGAATACCAGAAGGAGAGGAGAGAGAGATGTAGGAATAGAGAAAATATTCAGGAGATAATTGAAGAGAACTTCCCAAATGTGAAGAAGGAGCTGAAAATTGATATACAAGAAGCAAGAAGAATACCAAACTTCCACAACAATAGGAAAAATACAGGAAGACATATAATAGTAAAGCTCCCAAGAATCCAGGAAAAGAAAAAATAATGAAGCTGAAAAGAGGGAAGAAACAGGTAACATGGAGAGGAAAACCAATCAGGCTGACATCAGACTTCTCCAGAGAAACACTACGGGCAAGAGAGAGTGGAGAGACATAGTCAACAGACTCCAAGAAAACAGAAGCAACCAAGAATACTCTATCCTGCAAAGCTCTCCTTCTCTATGAAGAAAGAATAAGGACCTTCCCAGACAAAGAGAACTCTGGAATTTCATTACGACTAAACCCCCACTCCAAAAAATACTACAAGGAGTCCAAAAGCCAGAACCTCAGAGGGACGAATAATAATGAAAGAAGGCCAAAAAAAGTTATTAAAAGAATAAATAAATAAAATCAAAGGAAAGACAAACACAATGGCAAATACAGATGGTAACATAGCATAATTAGCTCTAATGTAAATGGACTAAACTCTTCAATAAAAAGACACAGAGTCGCAGGCTGGATTAAGAAACAAAACCCAACCTTTTTACTGTCTCCAGGAAACACATTTAGCTGCAAAAGATAAAAATAGACTCAAAGTTAAAGGATGGAAAACAATCCTACAAGCAAATGGAACAAAAAAGAAAGCAGATAAAACAGATTTCAACTCAAAAGATAAAAAGAGACCCAAGCGGTCCTACATTATGATCAAGGGGACAATACTTCAAGAAGAAATAACACTCATTAACATATATTCACCAAACGAAGGAGCATCAAAATATATCAGACAACTATTGTCATCTCTGAAAA
>NW_023602702.1:0-10977 GCF_014898055.3 Talpa occidentalis
AAAGACTTAGTTGCTTATGTCTCTATATATGAAATTGTTGCCATAGAGTCATTCTTTCAAAAATTGATTTAAAGGGAGCAAATAAAATTTTAATGGTAAACGAGCATTGCAGAAGTGTTGAAGGCATAGACTTCAGGCACTAACACAATGTAGTGATATTATCCTCAGCTGCCTTTCTACACATCTGAAGATTAGCAAAACCCACTCTGGTTTCGAATGAGCTCATGATACACCAAAGTTCTACTGGAGCTTGCGAATCACCTGTGAATTGTATTCCAGGGTTCTAAAAGGAGAAAACTTCATCCTGAATTAACTTTATTGAAATTTCACAATGAGTAGAGAATATAAAATTGGAGGACACAATGCTATAAATTTATATTGCCTTTTAAAATTCTTCTTTCCATTCTTTTGTAACAAAAATGCTTTCCTGTATTTTTTTTTTTCTCAAATTCCCATTTGGTGCCAAGTACCTGAGGCTTAGTTATTAGTTCCTCTTTTGAGAATGAATTTGGATTTAAATCATTCCTATAGATGCAGATTAGTGGTCCAGCAAAATGTACACTAAGGACCCTGCCTATCAGAATCATCTGAAGTGCTTGGTTTAAAAATTGTGATTCTCAAACTAAGACCTATTGCTAATTAGAATATTAGGATGTACGGATCTAAGTTTCTATGTTTTAACAAGCTCTCCATAGTATTTACATACACTAAGGTTAGCAATGGTAAATTTAGGATTAAATCACTGAGTTAGAAAAATCAGAGAAGTCCCAGCAGATGTAGCTATTGCAGCCAGGCAAAATAGCCATTGATTGAATGACTGATTACTATAGATTCTGGGTTTTCTATGACTTTGTTTCTTTTCTTCATCCAAACTGAATCAAAGAGAGTTAAACAATCTAGTTGGTCAGTGGAATACTGTAGACCAAGACATTAGATCAAAATGCCATTATATCACCAATCTCAGTCAACATATTTGGCCAAAAAAGCCAATTAAAACATTAGATGCAAAGTTCCTCAAGATAATCAAATTGGTTTGAGTGTAGAAATAAATCTAAGACAATCACCTTCACAAGATCATAAATAGGTTAGGTTTACTTAGAAATCTTCACTGCAAATATTGATACATGCAAGTCACTTTAGGACCTCTGTCGCTAATTAAGAGATTCTCTCTAGTATTTAACTTCCTACACTTAGCAGCCTTTTGACATGGTTGATTACTCCTTCTAGAAATAGCCTCTTCCCTTGGCTTCTGTGATCCTACACTGCACAAGTGAAGGTAATGCTTCTGTTGCAGTAGGTAAGCCCCCAAATCTTGGTGAGTTGACACAAAATAAGTTTGTTTCTTATTCATGTAAAGATCAATTTTGTTTTCCCCCAGGGAATGAGGAAGGTTTCTTGGCTTCCTCTAAGCAGAGACATGAACGGTTAGCTGGAAAAGAAGTGCTTCGTGGGAGTTTTAATACATCAACTTTGAAAGTGTCTTCCATCGCTTTTGCTCCTGTTCCATTAGTTAGAGCTCAATCTTAAGGCAATATCACAGTACCTGGAGGACTAGGAAAAAGTTTAGAAAGAATAGGAAGCAGACTGGTGCTCAGCTAACACGCTTTGTCAAACAATCTCTACTCATTTTCTTCCTGCTCTCTACATGCTTTCTCAGATGCATCTGTGGCTCTTTGTTCTCTATCCAGTCCAGTCCAGAACATTGTTCCTCATGATTCTGTTCAGTCTGCTGCTTTTGTCTCCAAGGTTCCTTAGTGGATCTCTTCTTTCAAATGGCTTTAATGTATGTATCTAGCCCAGGAAATTGCCAAGCAAAGTCTAATGGCTTTTGATGCTCTACCCTCAGTGTCTCAAATCTCAAATGTGAAAAAGTAAACATGTCATTTCCATCCTGAATCTTCTCTCCTTCCAGTCTTCCCCAACCAGAATGATACTAATCTCCCAAATCAAAGATCTTAGAATGCTCCCCAGGCTCTCCACCTCCTCCCCTTATCATATAATCAATCATTAATTCTTCATGATTCTGCCATCATTATCTCAATATTTCTCTCCATCTCCAATATTTAATAAAGTCCATCAACATCTCTTCCTCTCGCTGGTTTGTATCTGCAGTTTCATGCTCCTCAACCTACTCTCCACATGCTAAAGTCATTCTTATAAAACAAAATTAGAGTAAGGTCTTGCCTCTGCCTCATCTTTCAATGGCTTCCCTATGTCATCACAATAAAGTCCAAGTCCTTTAACCTGGTTCACATGGTGTCCTTCATGATTTAGTACTTCTCTCCCTCTGACCTTTATCGTTCCCTTGAACATACAATGTCTTTTGTTTTTTTCTGAAATACTCCATTCTTTCGCCTTTAGACCAATTTGTTCCTTTTACTTTTCCTATCTTTTGAAAATCTAAATCTAATCAGGTCTCAGCTTAAATATGACCTTCTTTGGGAGTCCTATAGGAATTCCTTAGTTTAGGTTAGAAACCCTGCTTTTGCTCAAGTGACACCTTGAACTTTATCTTTTTTTTTTGGTAAATGTATGTTTATCCACTATTTACAGTCTCCATAAAACTGGTAGCTACACCTGTTGTATTTACTACTGAAGTGCTAAGATTCTTAGCAGATCCATGGAAATTTGTTGATGAATGAAAATAAATTTATAAAGTGAGAAAGTACTCAACCTGGTTTTGTCATATTTCTGCATAATCTGGGAGATGATTCCTCACATATCGCAGATAAATTCTCTGTGAAACAATTTTCTAGAAGACCAACTCTTGATATCTTGCATAGTACCTCTGATCCCCTTCTCTGATGGGAAGAACAGGACTGCTTTTTGTTCACATACACTTGCTCATTTCCATTACGATCAACCTCAACTAACCGCCAAGAGCCAAGGAGTGATTTCCGTAACACCTCCCAGAGGAAAGCATTAAGGAAATCAGAGAGACATCTGTGTATTGTTTCTATCTCCTTTAGCTTTTCTGTAAATTACTTGACAACAGCTGGACAAGAGAAAAGGAAGAGCTATTTTACTTTAAAAAGGAGGTAAGGACATAAAGATTAATTCAGTGCTACTAAATTTTATCATCTACAAAGCTACCGCATGTTTCTGTTACTCAGAATTTGTCATTATAGTACTAATCAGAAGACAATGCATTCCATACAAGTGAGTAAAGACAATTCCAAATTACCAACTGACTTTAGAAAACTTCAATGGAAGAATGTAATTCTGTGGATGCTAATCTGTACCACTTGACTATTTCTTTTTTTTTTTTTTTAAATAGAGGCATGTTTTTATTTATTCATTTGTTTTGTTTGTTCGTTCGTTCTGTTTATACATGCACTGGGTACAGTCAGAAGCGTGGGAGGGTGAGATAATTCACCAGAGCCAGAGCAGGGAGCAGAGCAGGCAGAAGGACCGAAGTACACTGCTGAGGGGAGCAGTGGGCGGCAGGAGCGGTCTGCGCGCCATGTGGGACCCTCCTCTGGTGGCCGGGGAGCAGCCGGGGATCGAACCGGTGCCGCAGAGCCACGGGCAGCCTCGCAACCCAGCGCTCAACTGCTGCACCACTGGGGAGGCCCCTAATCTGTACCACTTTGATAGCCATCCAGCAGTGAAAGATTTCTTCACTCAGCTGTAGAAAGCTGTCTGTCCTCTTTCAGCATTGGTTTGATTAGAGATCCAATCATACTAAGGTCAAAATCCTTTCTCAAGGCAACGTGTTCCATTTACTGGTTGGCTGGTCCTATTGATCCAACTTGAAAAAGCTCATAAGGACTTCCAGATAAATTTGGAGCTTCTAGTTGGAAGCTTCTATTGGAGAACTTGATTCTCAGTCCCAGTTCTAGAGAAGCCCCAGTTCTTCCTCTATCTAATATTATACTACTTCTCTCTCTCCACTGCTAGTCCCAGCAACATTTCCTAAAAAACTTCCTACCTCTTGATCGCCACCTCAGATTCTGCAACACAGAATCTATTTTAGACTGAAAACTTAGTCTCAGATATGAATTTGCTTACTCTGTTATCCACTGGGTTCTCTGAGTTCTCTGCATGGTATATTTGTGATGTTAAATGATGTGTTCATTGAGAGTGGTAAGGGATTAAGGTTGGATTTGGAGGTAGAGGCGGTAATGGAACATGAGACAGAAGATTGATATGACACCTGGAATGTTAGTTTTGGTTAGGTAGAATTATTTTACTTTTTTGGTGGTCTGAGTTTTGCAATGAGAAGAAACCTCTCCGCTTCTGACCTATAAAGGTCAGCTATTTCTATAATTATATTTTTATGTTTTGCCTTATGTTACTAGATTACTGTTCTTTTTTTTTAATAATAAATTTATTTTTATATTCCCCATACAATTGCAACCCCCCCATTTTGACCCCAATCCCTCCCCTCCCTCCACCCACCCCCCCAAAAGTGTCTCTGGTTCATAGATTTTGTTGATTTTGATTTTCACTTTCTTATAGTTATTCGTTTTCCTGGTCCCTTTATTTAAGTTTTTCTAGATTCCTGCTATGAGTGAGACCATCCGGTATTTTTCTTTTTCTTTCTGGCTTATTTCGCTGAGCATAATCCCTTCCAGCGCCATCCATGTTGCTGCAAATTGCATGTGTTTTATCTTTTTTGAATGCTGAGTAATATTCCATGTGTATATGTACCACATCTTCTTGATCCAGTCATCTATTTTTGGGCATTTGGGCTGTTAAGCGCTTAGCTATTGTAAATAGTACTGCTATAAAAATAGGGGTGCAGGTGTTCTTTGGAATTGATGTTTCTGTGTCCTTTGGGTAAATACCTAGGAGTGGAATTGCTGGATCATATGGAAGCTCTATGTTTAGTAGGTCCAGAAATCTCCACACAGCTCTCCATAGTGGCTGGACCAGTTTGCACTCCCACCACAGTGCAGAAGAGTTCCTTTTTCTCCACACCCCTCGCCAACATTTGTTGTTGCTAGTTTTTTTAATATGTGCCATTCTCACTGGTGTAAGATGGTATCTCATGGTAGTTTTGATTTGCATTTCCCTGATGACAAGTGATGTTGAACATTTTTTCATATGCCTGTTGGCCATTTGCATTTCCTCTTCAGAGAAGTTTCTTTTTAGCTCTTCTGCCCATTTTTTGACTGGATTATTTCTCTTTGTTGTTGTTGAGTCTCATCAGCTCTTTGCAGATTTTTGTGATCAATCCTTTATCATTAGTGTTGGGTGCAAAATGTTCTCCCCCAGTTGGTGGTTTCTCTTTGTTTTTGGTTATTGTCTCTTTTGCTGTGCAGAACTCTTACTTTGATGTAGTCCCAGTTGTTTATCTTTGCCTTCACTATCACTGCTTTGGGTGATGTGTCTGTAAAGATGTCTTTGATGTGCAAATCACGTAGTGTTTTACCTATATTCCTTCTATGTATTTGATGGTTTCAGGTTTATGTCTAGTTCTTTAATCCATTTTGAGTTGGTTTTTGTGTATGGTGTGAGGTAGTAGTCAAGCTTAATTCTTTTGCATATAGCGGCCCAGTTTTCCCAGCACCATTTATTGAACAGACTTTCTTTGCTCCAATGCATATTCTTTGCTCCTTTGTCAAATATTAGTTGACCATAAATCTGTGGGTTTATTTCTGGATTTTCTATTCGATTCCATTGGTCTGTGTGTCTGTTCTTGTCCAATACCATGCAGTTTTGATGATTATGGCTTTGTAGTATAGCCTGAAATCTGGGAGTGTGATGCCTCCATTCCCTTCTCTTTTTTTCAGGAGAGCTTTGGCTATTCGGGGTTTTGGGTGATTCCATATGAATTTCATCAATAATTGTTCTATTTCTTTGAAGAATAACATTGAAATTTTTATTGAATAGCATTGAATCAGTATATTGCTTTTGGTAGGATGGCCATTTTAATAATGTTTATTCTTCCAATCCATGAGCAGGGGATGTCTTTCCATTTCTTTGTATCTTCTTCTATTTCTTTTTACAGTGGTTTATAGTTTTTCTTTGTAAAGGTCCTTTATTCTCTTTTGTTAGATTTATTCCCAAGTATTTGATTTTTTTTGTTTCGATAATAAAGGGGATGGTTTTTTTTTATTTCTTCTTCTTCAGATTTATTGTTAGTGTATAGGAAGGCTTCTGACTTTTGCATGTTGATTTTGTATCCTGCCACTTTGCTGAACTGATTGATGAGTTCAATTAATTTTTCTATGGAGTTTTTGGGTTCTCTATGTATATTATCATATCATCTGCAAATAGTGATAGTTTGACTTCTTCTTTCTTTTCTATTTGGATTCCTTCTATGTCTTTCTCTTGTTTTATTGCTCTGACTAGGATTTCCAGTATTATATTGAAAAGCAGTGGTGGAGTGGACATCCTGTCTTGTTCCAGATCTTAATGGAAATGCTTTCAGCTTTTCACCATTGAGAATGATACTGGCTGTTGGCTTGTCGTATATGGCCTTTATGATGTTGAGGTATGTTCCTTGTATCCCAAGATTTCAAGGGCTTTTATCATGAATGGGTGTTGCACTTGTCGAAAGCTTTCTCGGCATCTATTGATATTATCATATGGTTTTTATATTTCTTTTTGTTGATGTGTTGGATAACGTTGATTGATTTTCGGATGTTGAACCATCCTTGTGTCCCTGGAATGAATCCTACTTGGTCGTGGTGAATTACCTTATGGATACACTGTTGGATTCTGATAGCTAAAATTTTATTGAGGATTTTTGCATCAGTGTTCATTAGGGTGATTGGCCTATAGTTTCTTTTTTGTGTTGTCCTTGTTAGGTTTTGGTATTAGTGTAATGTTGGCTTCATAGAACATGTTAGTAAGTATTATACCTTCCTTCTCAATTTTTTGGAAGTTTGTGAGGATAGGCACCAATTCGTCTCTGAATGTTTGGTAGAATTCATTTGTAAATCCATCAGGTCCTGGGCTTTTGTTTTTGGGGAGGTTTTTGATTACCATTTCAATTTCGCTAATTGTAATTGGTCTGTTTAGGTGTTCTATTTCTTCTTTATCTAGCTTTGGGTGATTGTAGAGTTGTAGGAATTTGTCCATCTCCTCTAGATTGTTGAACTTGTTTCCATTAAACTGTTCATAGTAGTTATTAATTATTCTTTTGATTTCTACTGTGTCCGTTGTGATTTCTCCTCTTTCATTTATTATCCTATTTATTTGTGCTTTCTCCCTTTTTGCCCTTGTGAGCCTGGCTAGGGGTTTATCTATTTTATTTATTTTTTCGAAGAACCAGCTCTTGGTTTCATTGACCTTTTGGATTGTTTTTTACTTTCGATTTCATTTATTTCTGCTTTGGTTTTTATTATTTCTTTTCTTCTACTGGTTTTGGGGTTTTTTTGTTGTTCTTTTTTCTAGATCTTTGAGCTTCGAGATTAGGTGGTTTCTTTGAGTTCTTTCTTGTTTCTGATGTGAGCATGTATTGCTATATATTTTCCTCTTATTACCGCTTTTGCTGCATCCCATACATTTAGGATATTGGTGTCCTCCTTGTCATTCAATTCAAAGAATTTTTTTAATTTCTTTTTTATCTCCTCGTTAGTCCAGTGGACTTCCAGTAGTGTGGGTTTCAATCTCCACGAGGTAGGAGAGTACCTTGCCTTCTTTTTATGTTTATTTCTAGCTTGATGCCTTCATGGTCAGAAAAGATGGTTGGTATGATTTCAATCTTGGTGTATCTGTTGATGTTTGTCTTGTGCCCCAGTATATGATCGATCCTAAGAATGATTCGTGTGCGCTTGAGGAAAATGTATACTCAGATTTTTTGGGTTTAGTGTGCTATATATGTCTGTTAGCCCAAGCACTCTAGATCCTTATTTAGAGCTTTAGTGTCTTTACTTATTTTTTGTCTTGTTGATCTATCCATTGTTGATAGTGGTGTGTTGAAGTCTCCACTACATATGTGTTTCTCTGATATCTGTTTTCAAGATGCCAATAGTTGTCTGATATATTTTGGTGCTCCTTCGTTTGGTGAATATATGTTAATGAGTGTTATTTCTTCGTGAAGTATTGTCCCCTTGATCATAAGGTAATGACCACTGGGGTCTCTTTGTATCTTTTTAAGTTTGAAATCTGTTTTATCTGATATGAGTATAGCTGTTCCTGACTTCTTTTTTGGTCCATTTGCTTGTAGAATTGTTTTCCATCCTTTAACTTGAGTCTATTTTTATCTTTTGCAGCTAAATGTGTTTCCTGGAGACAGCAAAAGGTTGGGTTTTGTTTCTTAATCCAGCCTGCAACTCTGTGTCTTTTTATTGAAGAGTTTAGTCCATTTACATTTAGAGTTAGTATTGATATGTTAGCATCTGTATTTGCCATTGTGTTTGTCTTTCCTTTGATTTTATTTATTTATTCTTTAATAACTTTCTTTGGCCTTCTTTTGTTGTTATTCGTCCCTCTGAGGTTCTGGCTTTAGGACTCCTTGTAGTATTTTTTGGAGTGGGGGTTAGTCGTAATAAAATTCCAGAGTTTCTGTTTGTCTGGGAAGGTCCTTATTCTTTCTTCAAAGAGAAAGGAGAGCTTTGCGGATAGAGTGTTCTTGGTTGGCATCTTTTTTCTGGAGTCTGTTGACTATGTCCCTCCACTCTCTCCTTGCCCGTAGTGTTTCTTCAGAGAAGTCTGATGTCAGTCTGATTGGTTTCCCTTTGAATGTTATCTGTTTCTTCCCTCTTGTTAGTTTCATTATTTTTTCCTTGTCTTGGATTCTTGGAGCTTTCTATTATTGTCTTGCTGTATTTTTCCTTTCGTCACGGAAGTTTTGGTGTTCTTTCTTGCTCTTGTATATCAATTTTCGCTCCTTCTTCGCGTTTGGGAAGTTCTCTTCAATTATATCCATGAATATTTTCTCTGTTCCTACATCTGTCTCCTCTCCTTCTGTGATTCCTATAACTCTTATATTTCCTTTCCTCATGGAGTCAGATAGTTCCCGAAGTCTTTCTTCGGTCTTTTTCCTTCGTACTTCTCCTTCCTTTTCTGTTTTAGTTCTTTTTATTTCTGTGTCTTCAAGAGTACTTATTCGTTCTTCCATTTCATCTATTCTGCTTTCATTCCTTTTCCCAGAGTTCTTTAGCGTCTCCATTAATTCTTTGATCTCCTGCATTTCTTTTACTTCCCTCTTTCGGGACTCAATTTCCTTCTTCTGGTCATTAATTATTTTCCCCATATCATTGTTTTCGTTTATGACTTCTGTCAGTTTTTTAATCACAGCAATTTTAATTCTCTATCTGGAAGGCTCAGAAGTTCTTCCAAGTTACCTTCGTTGCAATCTGGTAGATGGTTTTCTTTTGCGTGTGCTTTTTTGTTGAGGAGTTGCTGGGTTGCATGTGGTTTTTCTACTCCCTATTGCCTGTTTTCTAATTTGCCGTATTCCTTGTGACACTGTGTTGCTGGTACTGGCCGGCATCTTGGGCGACCTTCCCAGCTCACCACTGGCTCCTCTGGGAAACTTCTGCTGGGTCACAAGTCTCCAGCAAAGAAAGGTCCCTGCTGCAAAATGGCGATGCGGGAACGTGCTCCCTGCACGCCCGGTCGCCCCAGTGGGGGTGCTGCTCCCCTCTGGGCTGGAACTGCAGGCTAGAAGGCGCCCGGCATGGGCAAGCCTCCCAGCTTACCTCTGTCTCCTCGGTGAGCCTTCTGCTGGGTTCACACAGTCTCCAGCAAGAAAGGTCCCTGCTGCAAAATGCCGGTGCAGGGGACGCGCTCCCCTGCATGCCCGGTCTGCCCCAGCGGTGGGTGCTGCTCCCCTCTGGGCTGGAACTGCAGGCTAGAAGGCGCCCGGCATGGGCAAGCCTCCAGATTACTGTTCTTTTACGAGTTTATCACTCAAGATATTTTACAGTAGAATCCAGACATTGTCTCTCTATTCCTGCAGAGTCTTTAGTTCAGTATGTTAGATGTCTTAATAGTTTAATATCTATAAATAGTTATAGAGTTAAGCACCATAAAAATAAATATCTACCTAGTATTCCTTAGTCAGTTTATTCCTCAGTCTGGCCCTTCCATATGTAACTTTCTTTTGTATATAATCTGATTTTAAGATGTAAAAACCAACTACTTTTCAGTCTCATTAAACATAATAACTTCTCTTCTAGCTACACACTTTTCTTCATTGGCATATCTGAACATAACAGTCCCTGATAAAATAAAACTGATTCCTGTTAAAGTGGAGAATGTAGTATGTTTCAGGGACCGTGCAAAATGAACTACATGACTTCTTGAAATATTTTCTGAATTTTGAAAAAATATTTGCATAATGTGCTTTTTTTCTATGTTATCATGTTAAATTCTTTGAAACTCGGTAATCCATTTAAAGACTAGACTCTTTTATAACAAGAATATATCGGTTAATAACAAAAAATCATGCCTTATACTCATGTAACAGGATGCAAGTGCATACGGGGTCAGTTTTTTAGTTTTTAAGCCCTGAGTGCTAACGATGAGACCAGGTCTTGAGAAGACAGTCATTCATGCCAGCCTGTTGAATCTTTGACATTTTAATTAGTCTGCTCTGTTTCATTGCTGCTGCAATTACCTTTAGTTTATCAATGAAAGAGTGAGTTAGGTTCCCACTCATCAAATGGAGAGCAGTCAAAAGACCAAGAACTACATCAAACTGAGAAGAATAACAATTAAATAAACATACAAAGCTTGGAGAGGAAAATGTAGATGGAGATTATAAATCTTCATGTAGAACAATAGATTACCTGTGGAAATGAGCAGGTGTCTGTTAAGAACACGGAGCTAGCAAGAAGGACTTAAATTAGAACTCATTTCATTCAGCATTTATTGAATTCCCATTGTATGTAGTTTGGCACCGTGCTATAATCCCTTCCCTAGAAGTGTCCACAGCGGGGCTGTGGTCCTAAGGCAAGTGCTGATCTCTGTTGGACAGAAGGTGCCAATCCATTCTAGAAACTGGAACCCATGTCCAGAAGTTAAGCCATTTCTTTCCCTGGGCTTTTGAAAGGTTACTTCAGGATATTTCACAGG
>NW_023602703.1:0-10974 GCF_014898055.3 Talpa occidentalis
GGCCTCCGCGCGTCTCCCGCAAGCCTAGGTCGCAGGCGCGGGACCTGGGCCGCCGGGATCCCGGTCCGCGTTTGCTTTTCAAGCGCGCCAAGCGCGCAGCTTTTCCACGCAAGCTACTGGCAGCCCGGGCTGTTGTGCGTCTCCCGGGGTCTTTGTTCTTCTCTTTATGGCGCCCGGAGCCATTCGCTCACCGCCGCCGGTGGATCCTGCAGGGTTCTCCACAGCTCCCGTTCACGGGGTGTGGTGGCTGCAATAGTCCTTTCCACTCACAGTCCCGCTTGCTGCGTCGTTTGTTCTTGTTGGCCGTTTTGGTTTGTTGTTTTCCTCCTCTCTGCCGGTCGGAGAGTGCCGCCTCTGTGGGCGGGGGAGGAGCAGGTTCTGCGCTTCCCTCCCTTCTGGTCCTCTTTTTATGGCAACTTTCTTCTTGGGCAGTTTGCTGGCGTCACTCGTTTATCTTCCGTGTCCCACTTTTCACTGGGACCTGCGCTTTTCCTCCCTATTAACTTTTTTTAATGGGAGATCTTACTCGCAGCGTCTCCTCGCCGCCATGTTGCTCCGCCCCTCCAAATGAAGGTCTCAGCCATTAAGTTTTGATCTAGTTTTTGATTACCAAAATCTTAAATCCTGGTCTCAAAATTGGGGATTTTTTTATTAGACTTTCTATAGGGTTCATTTATAACTAATACTCCTAAGGCATTAGACAGTGATACAAATGGATATTTTTTGATTCTTTTTAAAATGTTGGTCATGTGCATTAGTTTTAAAAAGTAGTCATTTTTTTAAAAAAGTAGTTATTCTATCTGTGAAAATACTGAGACATTTTTATTGATGAAATATAGAAACTGTTTTTACTAATTCCTTTAGAGAAAATATTTCTCAAAATTGTATATTTTTTATTTAAATTTTAAAAATATTTATTTATTTATTTATACATGAACCAAGGTACAGGCCATTGCCAGGGAGGGCAATTTTTTTTTCCACCTAATTGCCTTGATTGCTTTATTTTTTTTTTTTTAATATATTTGGTGCTCCTTCGTTTGGTGAGTATATGTTAATGAGTGTTATTTCTTCTTGAAGTATTGTCCCCTTGATCATAATGTAGTGACCATTCGGGTCTGTTTTATCTTTTGAAGTTGTTGAAATCTGTTTTATCTGATATAAGTATAGCTGTTCCTGCTTTCTCTTTTGGTCCATTTGCTTGTAGGATTGTTTTCCATCCTTTAACTTTGAGTCTATTTTTATCTTTTGTAGCTAGATGTGTTTCCTGGAGACAGCAAAAGGTGGGTTTTATTTCTTAATCCAGGCTGCAACTCTGTGTCTTTTTATTGAAGAGTTTAGTCCATTTACATTTAGAGTTAATATTGATATGTTAGCATCTGTATTTGCCATTGTGTTTGTCTTTCCTTTGATTTTATTTATTTATTCTTTTAATAACTTTTTTTTTGGCCTTCTTTTGTTGTTATTCGTCCCTCTGTGGTTCTGGCTTTAGGATTACTTGTAGTATTTTTTGGAGTGGGGGTTTAGTCATAATGAAATTCCGGAGTTTTTGTTTGTCTGGGAAGGTCCTTATTCTTTCTTCATAGAGGAAGGAGAGCTTTGCGGGATAGAGTATTCTTGGTTGGCATCTGTTTTCTTGGAGTCTGTTGACTATGTCCCTCCATTCTCTCCCTGCCTGGAGTTTCCTCGGAGAAGTCTGATGTCAGCCTGATTGGTTTTCCTTTGAATGTTATCTGTTTCTTCCCTCTTGTCAGCTTCATTATTTTTTCCTTGTCCTAGATTCTTGGGAGCTTTACTATTATGTGTCTTGCTGTATTTTCCTTTTGTCGTGGAAGTTTGGTGTTCTTTTTGCTTCTGGTATATCAATTTTCAGCTCCTTCTTCACATTTGGGAAGTTCTCTTCAATTATCTCCTGGAATATTTTCTTGTTCCTACATCTCTCTCCTCTCCTTCTGGTATTCCTATAACTCTTATATTTCGTTTCCTCATGGAGTCAGATAGTTCCCGAAGTCTTTCTTCGTTCTTTTTCCTTCGTACTTCTCTTTCCTTTTCTGTTTTGGTTCTTTTTATTTCTGTTTCTTCAAGAGTACTTATTCGTTCTTCCATTTCATCTATTCTGCTTTCATTGCTTTTCCCAGAGTTCTTTAGTTCCTCCATTAATTCTTTGATCTCCTGCGTTTCTTTTTACTTCCCTCTTTAGGGACTCAATTTCATTCTTCTGACCATTGTTTTCCCTCTTTAGGGACTCAATTTCCATCTTCTGATCATTGTTTTCCTTTATGAGTTCTGTCATTTTTTTTTAATCACGGCAATTTTAAATTCTCTTTCTGGAAGTCTCAGAAGTTCTTCCAAGTTACTGTCGTTGCAATCTGGGGGGTGGTTTTCTTTTTGTGGTGTGCTTTTTTCCTGAGGGCTTGTTAGGTTGCGTGTGGTTCTTCTACTCCCTACTGTCTGTTTTCTAATTTGTCGTATGCATTGGGACACTGTGTTGCTGGGACTGGCCGGCATCTTGGGTGAGCTTCTCCACTCCCCTCTGTCTCCTCCAGGAGCCATCTGTCTGTTTCAAGCAGTCTTTACTGAAGAAAGGTGCCTGTTCTAAAATGCCGATGTGGGGACACACTCCCCTGTGCGCTTGGTCCGCCCCGGCGGTGGGTTCCCGCTCCCCCTCTGGGTTTGGACTGCAGGCCAGAAGGGGCCTGGCATGGGCGAGCTTCCCCACTCACCTCTGGCTCCTGAGGGAGCCTTCTGCAGGCAGTCTTTACTGAAGAAATGTCCCTGTTCTAAAATGGCGATGCGGGACGCACTCCCTGCATGTCCGGTCTCAGGCACACTCTTCTGCATGCCCGGTCTGCCCCAGCTGTGGTTGCCCGCTCCCCCTGTGGGCTCAGACTGCTGGTCTGAAGGGGCCTGGGGTGGGCTAACTTCCCAGCTGGCCACGGGCTCCTCCAGGAGCCTTCTGCAGGTCAAGCAGTCATTTTAAGAAAGGTGTTAGTGACTTTTTCTGGTCGCTAGGTGGCGCCAGAGATCTCTCCTAGAGCCCTTGGGGAGCTGTGTTTTTCACCCCGTGGGACAGGGAACAGAGTGGGAATGGTAGGGAAAACCTCAACGGCTTTGGGGTGCTGTGTCTGCCTTGTGCCCCACCGACGTGGAGGGCCCATGCCCCGAATTTCGTGCCCCGGGTCTCAGTTCCAAAGCCCTCAGGTCCAGGACGTGGGCTGTAGCCCAGTTCAGTGGCCCCAGGAATGGCGCCTTTTGCACCCCGCTCCCGTGTCCGGGCGCCTGGTTTCTGATTACTCAGTGAGGGACTTTCACCTCAGTGAGGGCCCCCGCGTGTCTCCCCGCAAGCCTAGGTCGCAGGCGTGGGGACCTGGGCAGCCACGATCCTGATCCACGTTTGCTTTTCAAGCGCGCCGCTTTTCCGAGCAAGCTTACCGGCCAGCCCGGGGCTGTGTGCAGGTCTCCAGAGTCTCTGTTGTTCTCTAATGGCGCCTGGAGCCGTTCGCTCACCACTGTGGTGAATCCTGCAGGGTTCTCCACAGCTCCCGTTCACGGGGTGTGGTGGCTGAAGTATTTCCTTTCCACTCCCAGTCCCACTTGCTGCGTAGTTTGTTCTTGTTCATTTTAGTTTGTTTTTTTCCTCCTCTCTGTGGGTTGGAGAGTGCCGACTTTGTGGGTGGGTGGGGGGCAGGGTTCTGCGCTTTCCTCCCTTCTAGTCCTCTTTTATGGCAACTTTCTTCTTCGGGTAGTTTGCTGGAGTCGTCCATTTATCTTCCGTGCCCCAGTTCTCATTGGGACCTGCCGCTTTTCCTCCCTATTAACTTTTTTTTAATGGGAGATCTTACTCGCAGCGTCTCCTCGCCGCCATTTTGCTCCGCCCTCCTATTTATTTATACATAAACCAGGGTACAGACCAGTTGCCAGGGAGGGTGAGAGGATTCACCAGAGACAGAGTGGCAGACTGATTGCAGGCCAAATGGTTTTCAGGCTTTTCTGCCCTCCCACCCTCAGGACTGCCCTGCCTGATGGGGCACCTGCAGTTGTTACATTGTAGCAAACTGTCTTCTTTCCTTCTGTGGGCCATGAGAGGAGTCCTGAGAGATAGTCCCCAAGAGAAGCAGAAGCAGGAGAGAGGAGAGAGACAAAGAGACAGAGAGAGAGAAGGGGAGAAAAGAATACAGAGAAGCCCAGAGTGAAGACTTAGGGCTTGGAGGCCTGCCGGCCTCTTGGCCCCCTGGCACCCCACCTGCCGTGTACCTGGTTGCTGCAATGCATGTAAAGCTCAATAGAAGCCTGAGAAAGCCACTGAGGACTCCAAGACTCTCCTTTACCCTGTCTGCCAGATCAGAGAACCTGCACTGTGCTGTGCCTATCCTGCCACTACACTGCTGAGGGGAGCAGCGGGCGCCACAGGAGAGGTCTGCAGTGCCATGTGGGACCCTCGTTAGCCAGCCGGGATCGAACTGGCACTGCAGAGGCTGTGGACAGCTTCACAACACTATGCTCAAACGACTGGGCCACTAGGGGAGGCCCTCAAATTTATATTTTTAAGAGTGACTTGTTGGCTTTAACTTTTTTTTATGTACCATGAGGTATACAGGAGAAGAGACACATTAAGATCTTATTTTATAGTTCGCTTATTCCTGGACTCTCACTAGAAATCTGATTTTGGGGCCTCCCCGGTGGCACAGCAGTTGAGCACTGGGTTGCGTGGCTGGCTGGTTCGATTCCCGGCTGCCGTTCGAGGGTCCCACATGGCGCTCAGACCTCTCCTGCCACCCGCTGCTCCCCTCAGCAGTATACTTGGTTGGTCTGCCTGCTCTGCTCTCCCCTCTGGCTCTGGTGAAATCTCACACCCTCCTGCACTTCTGACTGTACCCAGTGCTTGTATAAATAAATAAATAAATCTTTAAAAAAAAAAAATCTTAGGTTTGGAATTTAACTCGCAAGAGCTGAATTTTCACTCTATAGTTTTAGCAGGCTAAGTAGTTTTAACAAAACTTTACACAGACCCGATAAGCAATTTGGAAGTTTTCTCAACCATTAAGTGTCCTGTATAAGATTATTAGAAGTTCAAAGTAACTTAGCAATTTTTACAATAAACAGTCAGATTTTAAGATTAGGAAAACACAGGGAAATAGAAATTTATACCCATAGTATTTGTAGTGTAGTTAGTATTGCTAGTAAAGAGAGTGAAGTTAGTATTGCTGGTTGAGTTAAGTTAGCATTGTCAGTATTTAGTGAGGTTTAGTGAATACTTGAGTACTATTAGTACTAGTACATTTATTAATATCGTAGGAGAGTCAGTTGTCAGTGGAGGTAGCGCAAGGGCAGTGAGCACAGTCAGGGCTGGTGAGTGCTGACCCGAGAGGGAAAAGTCAGGCTGGCAGACTAGGAATCAGCGTCCAGGGCTTCAACCAGGCGCTGAGCATGTGCTGCTGTCGCCCAGAACACAGGGACCCCGTGGTCTACCTTGGCCAGAGGTACAAAGGCCCCAAGGTGGATGTGTGGAGCCTGGGCATCATGCCCTACCAAATGGTGACCGGCACACTGCCCTTCAGGGGGCCCAGCCTCAGGGCGATCAGGGAGCGCGTCCTGGGTGGGAACGTCCACCTGACCTCCTACCTCACCTGCTGGCCAAAATGCTGGCACGGGACCCCTGGAGGCTCTGCCCCCTGGAGAGCATCCAGCAGCACGCCTGGGTAGCAGAAACGAGCAAGGGACTCCTGCCCTTCAGGGAGCCGTCACTCTGCCCCCAGGACCCAGCCATAACCAAAGGTATGGAGCGCCTGGGCTACCAGAGGCAGGAAATTCGTGAGGCCATTGACGCTAACAAGTACGAGGAGGTCATGACCACCTACCTGATCCTCCGCTCCAGGAAGCAGGCAGGGGAGGAGGACTATGAGGAGGAGGGGGAGGAGCGGCCGAGGCGCGTCGCTTTCCAGGTGCCGAAGTGCGTCACCTTCCGAGAGCCTGGTGACCCGAGGTTTCGGGGAATACCCCAAGCCAGTTATCCTGCGAAAGCACCCAGTGCAAAAGAGCGGAAAGGATGCCCACTGCCACCCTCCCGCAGCCTGAGGTTTTGGGGAATGCCCGAAGGCCAGGTATCCTGCGAAAGCTGGAAGTCCAAAAGAAGGGAAAGGATGCCACCCCGGGCAACAGGGTCATCTCCGCCAGGTCCCTGAGCTGGAGGACGCCCAGAAGCACACCACTGCCACAGGGCCAGGCCCCCTGCTAGAGGACACCCCAAAGGGCAGACCCTCCATGCTAGGCCCAGAGCTGGAGGACGCCTGGGGGGACACCAGCACCTCTGTGGCCGGACCCCAGCAGGAGGATGCCGGGGAGCACAGCAGTACCTCGGTGTCAGTCCTCCAGCTGGAGGATGCTGGGGAGCACAGCAGCACCACTGAGACAGGCCCCCAGCTGGAGAGGGACCAGGAAAGCAGGGCCAACACAATCTGTCCAGCTCCCCAGCCCTGCAGCAACACCCTAAGATGTCTCCCAATACGTGGCTGGCCTTCCAGTGCAGTGGCCCCTTCAGCAATCATCAGGGCCAGAGATAGAGTATTAGAAATTATCCTGGAATTTTGTTGCTGCTGTGCAGCATTGGAACTGGAGAGCAACAAAGATTGAAAATAGCGCCATAGCTGGCAGAAGACACCCACCCCCAAAGCACTACCACTCAGTGGCCATGGGGAACAGGGGTACACCAGGGAAGGTTGAGGCTCTGGAGAGGCCCAGGGGCTGGGCCCAGTCAGAGGGGCCAGGAGCAGCATGAGACTCACAGGACTGCAGCACAGAAGTCTGGGCAGCACAGATGTCCCTGGAGCACAGACGTCCCTGGAGCAGAGCAGGTGAAGGGCCAGGCGGGCAACGAAACTGGTGAAGCACCTGGAGGGGAGGACAGCGGGTGAGGGGTATGGTGTGGAAGGGTTAGGGAGCAGTGAGCAGGTACAGGACCAGGAGAGGGGTGTGGGGCTGTGTGGGCAGAGCCTCCAGTGGCCCCAGGGCCAGAGGCGGGGAACCCTGGACCTCTCTCACCCATCTTAGGTTCTGCCCCCTTGGTAGGAGAGACCTGCTGCTCACCCCTGGGCACACGGATGGTGCAGAGGATGCAGGAGCTCTTGCAAAGGCTTGGTCCCAGGTGGTAAAACGTGCAGATTGCAAGGAGCAGATAGAGAGGCTCTCTAGCTCCCCTTAAGAAAGACTCGGGGACCAGTATATTAGAATCCAAATGGGACTCTCCAAGGTGGGCAGAGGTTATTCACAGAGCAGCCCTACTCCACCACGACCTGCTCAGCTGGAAAATCCGCACATCTTCCTGCTCCTCGAAGCCTAGGCTATGATCAATCTCAGTCCCCCAGCGAGCACACCTAGGTGTCCAGTGTCCCCTGGGCCGAAGCTGCAGCTTGTCATGGAGTACGTGCAGGAGGGATTTTGCAGCTTGGGATTCTTACACAGTGTCAGTCCAGCTGGAATTTCTCCTTTTAAAAATCCTCTGCTGATGGCCACCCACCCCTCCTCCTCCCTGGATTCAAACCCCACAGTGTGACCTTAGCCAAATTGGAAACATTAATATCACCCAACAGATGCAGGCTTGGGACACCAGTCTCTGCCAATTAAATCACTGGGGACAGGAAGGAAAAGCTACAGGGGCTATCTACCTTAAATTTGTGTTTTTTCATCATTGTTTAGATGGTGTTCAATTCCCTTCTAAAACTAAGGTTTTGCTATGTCTGGTAAATGCAAGTGAGGTGAGGTATGTGTGTTTGAAAAAAGAAATGTATGAAAGAGGGATATTCTGAAGGGCCTTAAGATAATGTAAAGCAGGATGAGTTAAATGAAATGGCATAAGAAAGAAAGCAAAATAAAGTGTTGAATGTCTGAGAGGGAGATTTTGGTGAGAATCCGTGTGTACTCAGGTGTTTCCCCCTCTTTCAACACATTCATGGGCTTGCTCATCTGACCAGCAAAGCCCCCTCTGATCGATACTTTGTCAGCCGAAGCTGGGGCCAGTACAACCAAACGTGGACAAGCTCTCCCTTACTGCCATGGATGCTGCCCCTAGTAGGCCCAGTGATCATGATTAAGCTTTTCTTTGTTTCTACAACCCGTTTTTTCTGCTTTATCCATACAACGCTCTCTGAGATGAGCCTTCTCTCTCCCAGACCCGGGAAAGCCATTCCTGTTATGGACAGATGAGCAACAGGGCATTGCTCTAGGGATTCTGGACCAACCTGGGCCAGTCCAGCAAACAGTTGCTTATTCCTCTAAACAAATGGATCCCACTGTAAGAGGATGGCAGCCCTGCCTGCGTGCACTTGTGGCATCTGCTTGTCTCGCTAGACAGGCCTTAAAACCCACACTGGGCCAACCTGTAAACGTTAGTTCTCCACCTAGGCTCCAGGACCTGCTCATTCAACAGGCTCTCTCCCCTCCATCACCTTCTTGTCTGTTAGATTCTACTCTCTTTGTCAAAGAACCTCTTATCTCATCTCCCTCTCCCAATCCTCAACTCTCAATCATGCCAGGCCTCAAGGGTGTCCACTCCCTAACGCAGATAACACCCTCTTCTTACTATGGTGGACACCATCACCAGTCGGACAATGGACCCGCCTTTATCTCAAAGATTACTCCACAGGTCTCCTCCCTGGGCATCACATGGAAACTACACATTCCCTCCCGACCGCAATCCTCTGGTAAGGTAGATCGGGTGAATGGTCTTACCAGAGATCACCTAACCAAACTCTCCACTGAGCTGCGTAAATCCTGGGTAGAGCTGCTCACACTGGCTTTAGAGCACCTCCGAGCCACTCCCTGTGGCCCCTTGTTCCTGACCCCACCTTGAACGGATGTATGGCAGACCTCTTCTTACTAACCATGAACTCCCCGTCCAACCGACACATTGGCTGGATATTTTCCATACTTCTCTTTGCTCAGACAGCTGCTCCAAGAATACGCAGACTGTTGTCTGCCACAACCTGTGCTTCTGTCCCCTGATGCACCTGTCAACCTGCTGTGCCCTGGAGACCAGGTTCTTCTGAAAGCCATCTCTCCAAAACAACTTCCGCCAAAGTGGATGGGTCCACACACGATCATCCTGACTACACCAACGGCTGTCAAGGTCTTGGGCAACACGTCCTGGCATCAGCTGTCCAGGGTCAAACCGGTCCCTGTGGACAAGCAGTATGTATGCGAGCACATGGGCCCAACTCGGGTACACATCACTGCGCCCCTGGTCCACATCCCACTCAGCCTATAAGTAGAGGCCCTCTGATTCACCTTCCTCTGTTTTTTTTTTTTTAAGATTTATTTATGCAAGCACTGGGTACAGTCAGAAGCACAGGAGGGTGAGAGAACTCACCAGAGACAAAGCGAAAAGCAGAACAGGCAGACTTGACGAAGCACATTGCTGAGGGGAGCAGTGGGCGGCAGGAGAGGTCTGCCCACCTTGTGGGACCCTCGCTTTGAGGTCAGGAATTGAACCGGTGCTGTAGAGGCTGCGGGCAGCTTGGCAATCCAGCGCTCAACCGTCCACCGCTGCACCACCTGGGAGGCTCCTCTCCTTCCTCTGTTTCTAATCCCATCTCTTCAAGCCACTTCCCTTTCTTCTGTCTATGCCTGGCAATTTCAGATCAACACAGCCTCGGGCAAAGTATTACCACTCATAGGGCCTCTTATCCTAATCTCATTTTTTCTTTTTGCCCCATGCTTACTCTGTTTCATCCAACACCGGATCCAAGAACTGTCCCATACCACCTTTAACCAACTCCTTCTCCACCCATATCCTCGCGTCCCTGCAAAGACTATCTCATAACCAGCCCTGAGCCCCCACCCTGGTCTTCGCCGCTGTCCAGCAGAAAGTAGCCAAAGAAAGAACCATTGGCCCTTTTCAACAAAAGGCTGGTATGAAAGGTTGATGCAGGGACCAGGAATGAGGAAGCCCACATACAAACAACAAGATGGTCCTGACACCAGTATCCCTGATTCCATCAAACCGAAACTGAAGCCATAAGCAGGAGAAAACAATTCGGCTCCACAAAAAAACAACTTTGTTTCCCCTAAACCTGTCCCCCCCCCCCCCCGCCAACCCAGTTTTCCTGCCTAACCTCTCCTCACCCTATAAAATGACATCTCCCCCCACAACGGGCACGACTTCAGGGACCCCCCCCTTCTTGGGACCCTGAAGCTCGCCCGGGGGTGCAATGAATTTTCCCTTCCTTTGAGAAAGTTTAGCTTGGCTCCCTCTTTCTTTACTGAGCCAAACTGTTACAGGGTAACCCTGGTATAAAAAGGGTTGTCTGACTGTTTCCCGATTCTGGTGGGGTGTTTCGGATTCTGGTGGAGCTGAAAGGACACGGCCAGTTCTGAAATGGGAAGAGTTGGGGGTCCTGGAGGGCGGCATCCTGGTGGTGAGATGCTTTGTGAGGATTCAGAGAAGCAGGGCTCAGAGGAGAGGAGACTCGGGGGAATGCCCTGGGTGTGAGGTTTCCAGCTTTGCTCCCCAGAATCCCTCTCTCCAGCCTCTGGATAACAAAACCTGGGGAACAGGAAAGTAGATCGTTTTTTCCTTTTACAACCTATTTAGTACTGAGGACATTAAAAAATAGATAACATTTAATGAATACTGTTAAATTTACAGAAAAGTTGCAAAGATAGTACAGTTCTTATTTATCCCACACCATTTCCACTTTAACATCTTACATGAATTTTTTTGTATTTTTTTACAGCTAATGAAGCAATATTGACACAATTACCAAACTCCGTGCTTAATTTCATTAGTTTTTCCTAATGTACATTTTATGTTCCATAATTCAAATTGCCTCATTCAGTTACAGCCAGTTCTCTTTGATGTGCCTCTTGCTGACTGTTTCTCTGACTTTGCTTGTTTTTATAACATTGACATTGGTGAGGAGTGATATTTTGAGAGGTTTTGGGTCACAGTTGGAGTTCTTGGGTCACGTCTGAGAAAAGTTTCAC